>NC_044560.1:30121420-30338284 GCF_007565055.1 Rhinopithecus roxellana
GCTGTGAATGAGTCCTTTACCATGAGGGTTTGGTGGAATTCCCAGGATTTTGCCAACTCAGCCGTAGCTCCTGGGGGTGGAGGCAGAGATGGGCACGGTGCCTGCCTTCCTCCCTTTGAGCTTCAAGGCTTGGGTCCTGCCTTGGCGCCAGGTCCCGAAGGCTGGTGCGTTCTGTTATGCCACCGTCCTTAATTGTTGGCATATTTTGCTCCTTAGGTCCTGGGGGAAGGAAATTCTCTGAGGAAGTGTCTCTGTCATGTTCACTTGAAAGTCCCAGAGAACATTTTTTTTCACTCAGTAGTCAAAGAGGTCTTTTAAAAACATAAATCATCGCTTCTCGGCCTTTTGGGTAAGATCAAGTGTAAAAACGTAAATTCAGCCCTTTTTCTTCTGTGTTGAAAACCTGCTGCTGGCTTCTCATTGCCCTTGAACTGACACCTGGGATCCTGACCCTCTGGGGGGCATGTGGTGTGGTCTCTGCGGGTTTCCCCTGCCTAACTGCATGCTGCCTCCTGGGCATGGATTGGTCTTTGCGGGTTTCCCTGTTTCACTGTGTGCTACTTCCTGGGCCTGTTTTGCAGTCCTGGACTCAGGCCTGCCTCCGCCTGGGTGACCTCGGACTCATGTTTGTCCCTGCATGGGTCCTGGAGCATGTAGCAGGCTTTCCTGAATGTTCTTCCTGCACATCTCTGAGTGTTTCCCCTCAGGCTTCAGGTCTGGACGGGGTCCCCTGCCTTTCCTTCAGGGGTGCTGTTCCCCGCCCTTGCCACCGTGTCTCCAGCCATCACCCCGTGTTCCTCCCGGGCGCTCAGCCCTTCCTGGAAGAAGCAGCTGGCCTTCTTATCTGTTATTGTTGGTCTCTTGCTGTGAGTGTTTGTTTACCAGGACAAGGACTTTGTTTTGTTTACCATGACACGTGATGTGCATGAACGGGGTTTGGCACATAGTAGGGCTGTAATATGTAGTTGTGAGAATGAATGATTCAGGTGCTCATCCTAGTAGTCTATTAAGTTAGCAAGTTATTGTGTGTGTGTGTGTGTGTGTGCGTGTGCGCGCTCGCGCGCGTGTGTGAATGAGCTGGACTTGCTTGCTCCCTACCCATTCTTGAAAATGCAGTTCCACATAATATGGTCTTATGTACACACAAAACAGAGAATAGGATTGAAAGAGCAACATCAGTTTCCTTGGTGTAGTTCCTGCTGTTTTCTCATTTTTCAGGGCAGATTGTGTGAGGGTAGAGATGTTTTAGGAATATCATTGTTGAATTTTTTACAGTCCCATTAAAATCACTTTATTATGTGTTTTTACTGTCTTTGTATTTTTGTTCCAGTCCAACTGACAGATACTCAGTTATCTGCATAGTTTTATTTTCATTATCCAAAGGCTGAATTTAGGTCTGTTCCACTTGATTAATGGGCGGTAAAGAAAACTTGAAAATTCGGGGATCATTTTGCAAAGATCACATAATTTAATAAACACTAATAGCTGGGGGAATATCCTTGTTCATTTGTTAGAGTGCCTGTCCATTTTTGTTAAGATGAAACACTTTAATATCGAGTGACCACTTTGGGGCAGATTCTGTTTTTATTGGTTTAGGACTTAGTGCCTAAGCATGTTTCCCTTTGTACACCAACCAAGTCTCAGGTCTCTCGGTAGACAGAGTTGAAATGTGCTGAGCTCTGCCTCTGAGCACCTTTCCATCATCGTCCAGGGAATTGGGCCCCAGGGAAGTGGGCTCCGGGGAAGCAGCCTCTGGGAAAGGGGACTGGGGAAGTGGGCTATGGGACCTTGGAGGAGTCTTGAAGGAGCCAAATATGAGTTTGCTGCATCTTGAGAATGGTCAGCTCCACCTTGGAAAGCTAGTGTCAGGGTTTGGGGATCGAGGCATCTGAGGGTGTGCATTGTACTGAGAGGATCATGCTGTGTCGGAAATGCCAAAACTCCCCGGGCAGTGCCCAAGGCCAGTGGCTGGGATTGGGTGCTGTATCTGTCATTTGCTTGCACTCATCTTGACTAAGTATCATCTGATCTGCAGTTATCTGCAGCTTCTGCTCCAGTTTCTTCTCTCTGCTCGCCTCCCCCAGGGACTTGTGGCGAGCTCCCTCTTCCCGTCTGTGCCAGGGCTCATTCCTTCTGCCTGTGCCTCTTCCAGGGATGTGGCCCACTGGACGGTGGTGGCCTGGAGATCCTGGAACGGCGCCTGCGTGTGGGCGTGCACAACGGTCTGGGCTTCGTGCAGAGGCCGCAGGTCGTTGTACTGGTGCCTGAGATGGATGTGGCCTTGACGCGCTCAGCCAGCTTCAGCAGGAAAGTGGTCTCCTCTTCCAAGACCAGGTATTGTCCCCTGGGTCCCCAGGGATGGGTGGGGATGTACAGGGGATCACGATGCAATGAGGTCGTTTGTGCATGTCAGGTGTGGACTCACCCACGGGGCAGTTCTTCCTTGTGTTTCTTTCCTCTTGCTAAGTTGTGCCCATTAGGAACCAACCTTGGAGTTGGAAGTTCGGAAAAAGCCCCCCCTTTTTTTTCCATTTGTGCTCTGACAATTTGGGGGTTAGCATTATGGATGCTTCCAGCTGCGGCTGCTGAGGGTCAATGGAGGCCTTGCATGCTGCCTTCTAGGCGTGCCCTGTGATTAGTTTCTCACAGGACAGAGAATCGGGGCAGCAAGACCTGCTGCTCTGTTTAATCCAGTGCCTCCCAAATCAGGTGCCGCAGACATCACTGCAGGGTGTCATGCCTTTCCTCTCTTGTGGTGCCAGGCAGAGACCAGGTGTCCTCTGCCGTAGGCCAGCCTTGAAGAAGGAGCCTCCATCCTCTATGGCATTTCCTGGTAACTTGGCCGTATCAGGCTGTATCAAGCTTTGGTAATTTGGAAAGGGGTTGAAAGAGCAGTGAGAGGCCGAGGCGGGAGGATTGCTTGAGCTCAGGAGTTTGAGACCAGTCATGGCAGCATAGTGAGACCCTCATCTCTTAAAAAAAAAAAAAAAAAGCAACGGTTTGGGGGAATTTCCAGATCATTTGGGAAGAGCATGCAGTGTTACATGGTAGACTTGCTGTGGCAGCAGCACCCCTGTGTCCCCCAGGGTGTCCCCTTGGCTGTTGCTGACGGTGGTCAATGTGGATGAAGGAAAGATGGGAGCCCGAGCTCTAATACGCCCCCGGTTTGTGTTTCTGACCCAGCTCTGGGAGTCAAGCTCTGGTTTTGAGAAGCCGCCTCCGCCTCCCAGAGATGGTCGGCCACCCTGCGTTTGCGGTCGTCTTCCAGCTGGAGTACGTGTTCAGCAGCCCTGCAGGAGTGGACAGCAATGTAAGAACAGCTTTTTGTACTCAGGTTCCTCTGGCGATGAATTCTGTGCTGAGGATAAATGTAATGGGCATGAATGCTTTTTCCATTAAAAAGAGGCATGATTATTATAAATAATAAGTGAAAATCACTTTACGGACATTTACCAGCTAATTGTAAGGAATGTTACGAAGGATACAGACGAGATGGAGAGGGCAAAGAATGTGGGAAGGGCTTGGAGCTCCCATGCCCTGCTGGGCTCCGCCCTCTGGGCACCTCCGTGGGTTCAGCTGTCCAGAGCTCTCTGAAGCCAGCCCTTTTGGGTTTTGATGGACACTTCATTCCGTAGACATGATTGATTAAACATTGGCCATTGATGATCAGTGTAACCTTCAGTCACTCTCCTCCCCCTGCCTTGGTCTTGCTGTGAGCAGCCCCATCCTGAAGCCACCGAGGGGCTGCCAGCCACGGTCACCTCATTAGCACACAAAAGATAGCACTTCGGAGACTCCGGGGGTTTCAGGAGTTGTGTACCAGGAAACTGGACGAAGACCAAATAGATGGTTCACAAACGACAGGTGCATTCTGCTGGCTGGGAGTAACGCATAAGTCAGTAAGTTTCATGTATCGTAATCGCGTGAATTCATGATGATTGAATCGGTAATTATTTTGAAAAATGAGGCCGTTTTAATGTATTTTTATATGACAGTAGTGTGGTAAAGCTTGAATTTGCACACGTGAGAGATGGTTTCTCATAGGGAACTTTAAAAGCTTGAATTTGCACACGTGAGAGATGGTTTCTCATAGGGAACTTTATATATACCTATAGAACACTAAGAGTAAGAATGTATAGGTCCAGTTGAAAGAAAGAAAATATGTGAACATCATTTATATTCATGTAGATTCTTTGAAAAACCCAAATCCTGCTGTTCTTAAGATTTAGTTTTCTGTTTGAAAAAGCCAGTACTGTAGTTCCGCCTTTTCCACGGGGCGTTTGTTCCAAGGCCCCGGTGGGTGCCTGAAACCTCTATAGTACTGACTTTCCACGGCACATACTAGGTTTTACAGTTTATAAATTAGGTAGAGTAAGATATTTAACAACAATAACAATAAAATAGAACAATTATAATACATATACAGTAATAAAAGTGAATGTAGTCTCTGTCTCTTCCTCTGCCTCTCGACTGCAGTGGCGGGTGGTGTCTACAGTGTGGCTACGGAGGACGGAGGCTGGTTCACGCCCGGGCTGGGACACTGCTCAGGGCGGCAATTTAGGACTTAGGGGCTGTTTTCTTCCGGAGTTTTCTATTTAATATTTTCAGACCAAGGTTGACTGAGGGTCACTGGAACTGCAGATTGGGGGTACTTCTGTATAATTTTATTTTATTTTTTTTAAACGGAGTCTTGCTGTGTCGCCCAGGCATTCTCAGCTCACTGCAAGCTCCGCCTCCAGGGTTCACGCCGTTCTCCTGCCTCAGCCTCCTGAGTAGCTGGGACTACAGGCGCCCGCCACCTCGCCCAGCTAATTTTTTGTATTTTTTAGTAGAGACGGGGTTTCACCGTGTTAGCCAGGATGGTCTCGATCTCCTGACCTCGTGATCCGCCCGCCTTGGCCTCCCAAAGTACTGGGATTACAGGTGTGAGCCACTGCACCTGGCCCTTCTGTATTCTTTTTAACAAGTAAATTAGAAACCAAGAAACGGCTGACAAGACATCTTCCATGGCGACGCGGCCTGCCATTGCGACTGGGCAGCTCTTTCGGGAACAGCCTGTGAAGGAGCATGAGGTGCTGAGGACAGTCTTGGGGTGTGCCTCAGGCGGGAGAGCAGTGCGTCGGGGTATAGCTGCCATTTGATGTTTCTAATCTCTTCTGGCAGCGGTGAGCTGACTTTGCCAGTGTCCACTCCTCCGGTCGCTATGATTCCGAGTCCTAATTAGGTGCAGAAATCCAGAGGTGCCAAGTGTTCTGTGGCCTGATGCAGTCACAGTCATTTAATGAAACTGTTCCAGTTCTGCTTTTCTTTACTTATGACCAGAAATTTCAGCTAAAATGCAGCTGTCTGTGAATACCCTTGGGTGCGAGGGGCCTTCTGGAGTGGGTGTGGCTCATGGAGAGGGATGGGGCTGCCCAGGCTGGGGAGTGAGCTGAAGAGAAATGGCCTCAGCCCGATGGCTGACGTGTGGTGCCTAGGGGCTGTGAGGGGAGGTGGGGAGGAGCAGGGGGTCTGGCGCCTCACTCGCAGTGTCTTCTAGAGAATATTAATTGTAATTTACTTGTGATTGTGACATCTGTATGCCAAAACCAAGATGTCTTAGTGACACTTTATTCCTTTTTAACCCTCATCTGAAATTCCTGACAACAGGTGGTTTCGATGGTGGCCGCTTCATGGGCATCTGGGGTGCGGGTGAGGTTGTGAAATCACTCCCTCCCCTCCCCACCCCTCCCCACTCCCCTCCCCACCCTCCTCCCTACCCCTCCCCACTCCCCTCCCCATCCTCCTCCTCTCTCCGCACCTCCCCTCGCCTCCCCTCCCCTCCTCTCCCCTCCTGTCCTGTCACCTCCCCTCCCCTTCGCTTCCCAAGACAGAGTCTTACTCTCTCGCCCCTCAGTGGCGCAATCTCAGCTCACTGCAACCTCTGCCTCCCGGGTTCAAGTGATTCTCCTGCCTCAGTCTCCTGAGTAGCTGGGATTACAGGCACGCATCACCAAGCCTGGCTAATTTTTGTATTTTTAGTAGAGATGGGGTTTTCCCATGTTGGCCAGGCAGGTCTCAGACTCCTGACCTCAAGTGATCTGCCCTCCTTGGCCTCCCAAAGTGCTGGGATTCCAGGCATGAGCCACCGCACCTGGCCAGTCGTCGGTACTTTCTGATGTGCTGGCGGATTGTAACTGGGAATACTGGATTCTACTTTACTGTCATCAAACGCACTTTCCTGGGTGAAATCTGGAATGGAAACATTGCAGTGTGTGAAATGACCTTCCATACAAATTGCTTGCTGTGCAGAACCACTGAAAGTGGGTTAAGCATCCAGCGGGTGAAACTGGAATTGAGCGGGACATGAGAGGAGAAAGGCACAATGGCGGGGCCATCTGTGTGACGGTGGCCGTGGTAGAGGAACCCAGTGTGCCCAGGGCGGGCCATGGCAGGGCCCTCCCACCTCAGCCACCCGGTCTGCAGCAGCATCTCCTGGAGCAGCCTTCTTCAGCTGGGTGGGGATTTTTTCAGTGTGGTCATGCATACCGGCTGCAGCGTCCTCCTCCTTGTCTTTGGTGAGGATCCTGCATGGTGGAAGCTGCAAGCACAGCTGAGAACAGGCTGGCTGGTACAATGAGCCCCACGGAGCTTCCCCGGCTGCCAGCTTCCTGGGCAACAATCTGCTTCTTCTGTATACTCTCCCACAACCCGTTTTGAATTATTCTGAAACAAATTCCAGGCATCATTTTATTCCATCTGTAAACCTTTTGGCATGCCCATTTCGTTTTTTTTTAAAAACTTTTTTATTATGGGAAATTTCAAAGCTAACGGTGGAGAAGCATGTGGTGCACTCCCTGCACCCACCTCCAACCCCCGATTTACCGCTCATGTCTCATCTCTTTCTCCCGTCCCGTTCCACCCGGGCTGTTGGAGAGCACATCCTAGACATCGCATCCTTTCATCTACAGATAGGCTCGCCATGTCTCTCCAAAAGACAGGGCTCTGGAGTGTCACTGTGAATACCATCATCACACCTAACCTTGACTGCATTTCTTAGTATCATCAAACGTCCAGTCAGCCTGGGTATACATATTTTAAGTATTTTACTTAATCAGAAATGGACAAACCCCAGCAGTGTGCTTTTCCCTGGAAAGTGACTTGTGATAGACGTCTTCCTGCATGAGCCAGGCAGCCTGTCTGTTGTTCCCTGGCAGTGGCTTCCTCATGTTGCCTTTAACTGGAGGATCTGCTCTCCCTGTGGCTCTGCTGCCTTCATCACACACTCCTAAAGCTGGGAGAACCAAAATGCACCAGGCTTTTGGCAGTTTCTTCACTTGGCCTCATGCGTCAGATCAGGAGGCAAAAGCCATGGTGTCCGGGGGCCCTTTGTGGAAGGATTCATCTGTAAATGGTACACACAGAGAAGAAGGAGGATGCCACCTGGGCTGATGAGAACATGGAACAAATACTGTGTTCAAGACACACCCAGGCACCGGAGTCTGCATGCATCCTTTTGGTCCTGAGTATTTTGTGGTCAGTGGAAACAAACTAGGAACAAAAGTTTTGCAAAGACACACTCATTGATTTTAATCTGCTATTAAATTTTTGCATTTTTTAGTAAACAAAGTATCTAGAACCTTTTTCCTGTAATTTATATTTGGGTTAGCTGTGAAGAAGCTAAAGAAACTACCAAAGAAGTAGTCCCTCCTGTCCAGACCACTTTCTTCCCAGGATCCTGGGGACAGTGCAACCTCATTTGACTGCCACAGCACTACCTCTTTTGAAATGCTGTATGCCTGCAAGTGTGGGCTCCGGAAATGTGTGCTGACTGAATGGGTGATGGAGCAAACTCCCTATGACATGAGCATGAAATGCAACGGGCAAACCTGCAAAAATCACCAGATCCAGTGTCTTGGCTGCGTTTCATGTCTGAATACGCGGGCATCCTCCTGGGCCTCTGGGGGTGAATACAGTCCTTTTCTGTGGGTCACATGACAAAATAACCCTCTCCCCAAATCTCTAAGGGGTGAAGATCTGACTGATTTATTGTTTATGTTTTAACTCATGTTCTTGGAACAAAATCAGTGGCCCGTGTTCCAGGTTCCAGGTCTGTTGAACTGATCCATGCGTGTCCTTGATGGTCTTTCCTCCAGTGCTGTCCAGCTCAGGATCCTGTCTTGTGTCTGGTTTCTGTGTTTCTTTGGCCTCCTTAAGTCTGGAACAGTTCCTCAGCTTTTTTTTTTTTTCGGTCCTTTATGATTTTATTTTTAATATTTTAGTCTCCCTTCTTCTTTTTTTTTTTGAGATAGAGTCTCGCTCTGTCCCCCAGTCTGGAGTGCAGTGGCGCAACCTCGGCTCACTCAAGCTCCGCCTCCTGAGTTCACGTGATTCTCCTGCCTTAGCCTCCCTAGTAGCTGAAACTACAGGTGCCTGCCACCACACCTGGCTAAGGTTTTGTATTTTTAGTAGAGACTGGGTTTCACTGTGTTAGCCAGGATAGTCTCGATATCCTGACCTTGTGATCCGCCAGCCTTGGCCTCCGGAAGTGCTGGGATTACAGGCATGAGCCACCGTGCATGGCCTAGTTTCCCTTCTTTAAAAAAATTTTAACGCGAACGTTCCTTGGGTTCATCTGATGCTTCCTCATAGTTGGAGTCAGGTTATGCCTTCCTGGCAGTGGTCCATGTGAGCGAGGGGCTGTCCTTGGGTTCCACATCCAGACGTGCACGTGTCCTTCCTGGGCAAGGTTGGTTGTGGTGATCTTTGGTGATATCTCCACTGTAGAGTTACCTTTTTTCCTCCTTGCAGCTAGTAAGTGATCTGTGGGGAGTCTCTGAGACCACGTGTGTATCTGCTGCTCATCCGATTGTCCCCCTTGGGTTGGCGTCGTTTATGCTTCCTGCAGGAGGAGGAGCCCCAGCCCACCCTTCCCACAGGCCTGCAGCTGGCACGGCACCTCCCATCCACAGGCCCCCCCCGCCCCGCCCCCACTGGTGGGTAGATGGTTGACTCGTCCATCAAGCACACATGGGTGTGGACTCGGGGATCCCTGTTTTTAAAGTCACTGCTCCTCATTATTTTGGCATTCAAATTGTCCCAGATTTGTCCAGATGGAGTCCTTGAGGCTGGCCCCTGTGTCCTGTGGCATCCTCCATCCTGTTTGGTGTTTGAGTACTTTCTGGCTTCACAAGATGCTTCAGGTTCATCCTCATCTCTAACTTATTTTGCCCATTTTTCTATAGAGTTTTTGCATTTTTCATCACATGTTAAAAGTTCTTTGTATATTAAGGGTATTTGCTCTTTATCTGTGATAAATAGTGCAGATATTTTCTCCTCATTTTGTCATTTGTCTTTTTATTTTTTTCTGGCTGTGTAAGCATTAAAACATCTTCTAATGTACTCAAGATATGTAAGTTCTTTGTTTTATTGTATCTGGATTTTAAGTCAGAGGGAAAAAGCCTTTCTTTGTCCCCCAGTCATAGAGGAATTCACCCATGTTTTCTCCTTGTGCAATGTTTCTCCTGCCCCCCCCCTTTTTTTTTTTTCTTTGTGGTATGAGGGATGGATCTGATTTTATCTTTTCCCAGTGGCCACCTGATCCCACTACCACTTTCTTAGAAGTCCCCCTTTGCCATAGTGACTTAATGTGTTGTCTTTATCACATACTCTGTCTTTATGGATAGTGCATCTGTTTCTGGACTTTTACTTATTTCATGGACTGCCCTGTCTGTTAATATACTATGGCCATACCATTTTAATTTTGGGGGCTCTGTTGTGTGTTTTAGCATTTGGTAAGGCAAGTTCAGCCTTACGGTTCTTCTTTCCCTTGCTTTTCTAGCTTTTCTTGCATGTTTATTTTTCTGGATGAACTTTTGTATCAAGAGGTCTAGCTCCAAAAAATGCTGATTGGCATTTTAAAAATTGGGATTGCAGTAAATTTATGATTGAATTTAGAGAGAATTTTACGACTCAAGGATGTTTAGTTGCCCTAAGCAAGACAAGGATGTCTTTCCATTTGTTCAAGTCTATTTTTGTGTCTTTCAGCAATGATTTCAAAAATGTTTTTAAGTTTTAAAATGTAGATTTTTAACAATTCTTATGACATTTTTTCATAAGTATTTAATTTTTTGTGCTGCTGTTGTAAATGGGGTGTTTTCTCTCATTATATTGTCTAAATTAGCACTGTGTTTTTATTTTGTTTTTTTGGACAGTCATTATTATTTAAACAATTTTACTAGCGTTGTATAGAGCTCTTATTATATGCCACATGCTATCTTTAAAATTGAACTTTGTATTTTGAGGTAATTATAGATCATATTGCAGTTATGAGGAGTAAAGAGGGGAGATTTGTGTCCCCATTCCCTGGTTGCTCCTGTCTTAGTCTGTTTTCTGCTGCTGTAACTGAATACCACAGACTGGGTCATTTATAGTGAATAGAAATTTATTGGCTCATGCATGGTTCTGGAGGACGGGAAGTCCAAGATCAAGGTGCCAGCATCTTGTGAGGGCCTTCTTGTTGTGTCACCCCCTGGCGAAAGGGCAAAGAGAGGGTAAGAGAGAGAAAGGGTGACTGAACTCATCCTTGTATAAGAGGCCCATTCCCGAGATAATGGCAGTCATCCATTCACTCCACCCTCATGGCCTCACCACCTCTCATGAGGCCCCACCTCTCAACACTGGTTTGTTGGGGATTAAATTTCCAACACATGCCGTTTGGGGGACATGTTCAAACTATAGCACCCCAAATGTTACACTGTCTTTTGATGAGCAGTAGTTCTGATTTTAAGTCTAGCTGGCCAACTTTTTCTTGCATGTGGGGTGCTTTCTGCCTGTTCCAGGGCAGGCAGCTCTTCTCCCATCCCTCTGCTGGCCCTGCCTCATCCTCTGTTGTCCTCTTCCCTCCTTCTTTGCTCTGGGGTCCCGGTGGGGGTGTGGCTGCGGACAGCGTTGGGCTAACTTCTTCCGCTGCTGGTGGCCCGTAATGAAAGAAAACTTCCTGCTCCCAAGTTCCCTAAGTCTGAGCTCATAGACACACAGTCTCACAGCAGGCCTGGGGCCAGCCTCACGTGAGCCCCTTCCCTGGTGTAGTCACTGGCATGGGGGAATGGGGTTTCCTGTGGCCCTACTGTGTGGTTCAGGTGGGGGTTGCTTCCTGGAGCCAGGCCTTGTGGAAGGGCAGTGCCCACTGCAATGGCTGCTGGGCCCTGAATCTGAGCCCAGTGTTCACTGGCTCTTTAAGACCCAGTGAGGGCAGGGAGGGAAGTGGATCTGGGGTGAGAAGTAGAGGCCCTACAGTGCCCACGTGCCAGCCGTCGGGCCCCAGACTAGGCTCAGATGGCGGAGAGCTGCATACCTGCCCAACCCAGGCCTTGCAGTGCCCGTGTGCCAGTCGCTGGGCCCCAGACTTGCTCCAGAGGGCAGGGAGCTTCACACCTGCCCAACCCAGGTCATGGCTCCGAATGCATGACAGTTTTGCCATTGGTTCTTTTAGTCATTGTCAAGTTGATGCTTGTTTTGCAGAGGACCAAGGCTTTATGAACCCATTACCTTGTGTGAAGAGTTCCACCAGGTTATTTAAATTTCTTTAAAACCATACTGCAGTTTTTTTGTTACTCATTTATATTTTTAAAAATGATTATTTCACTCAGTAGAATAAAATGAAAATGTTACCTATTAACCCTTTTCCAGTTTGCCCCGAGAATACTGGGGGCACTTGTGGCTACAGTGTTTATCCTGAGGCAGCTTTGCCGTGAAGTATCTCACTTTTATTATTATTTTCGCGTCACTCTGGTATATTGACTTTGGAAACAAAAGACATCATTCTATTTATAGCATTATGTTTTTAGTAGTGGTATTTCCATGTACAAGATACAGTAATTTTCCGTCACTGAAAATGTCAAATCCTAGAAAATGTAGCATTCCTACACGTAGTGTTAGCATCGTTCTCGAACAGTTTTTGGCCAAAGATTCGTTTGATGAATCTTGATTTTTCCCAAATAGACGATTCTGATGATTCAGATGATTCTGATGTGAGTTCTGTTTAGAAATAATTCCAAGAACAGTTTTTATATTTTATTTTCACATTGAAAATCAGTCAGATTTGCTTCAGCCTCAGAGAGCATGTTTGTGTAAAATTAAATGAGTGCTGGCAGCCAGCTGCGCTTTGTTTTTCTAAATGGGAAAAGGGTTAAATTTCACTCTGCTTTGAGATGACAGCGCACGGCCTGTGTCATAGAGGGGTGGAGGAGGTGACTTTAACCGCCTGTGGTTAGGTTTCCTCTCCCCCAGGAGTGCATGGGAGCCACTGCCGGGTTTGCTGTCCATCTCGTTTGGACTCAGTTCTGCATGTACTGGATCAGATTTGAGGACTGTGTAACTTCTGGTTGATGGCATCTGGCTTGTGAACCTCCGCTGTTGCTGGTAGTGGCTGTGCTCCTGTTGTGACCTCTGGGCTCCTCTGAGCAGGTTCTTCCTGCTGCTCAGCCAGGAGGGAGAGGCACCAATGCCGGCCTGGCTGCCTGCCGCCCCGCCCAGCTCTTCACCTGGTGGGGCTCAGTCTCCCAGGCCTTGTGAAGTTCGCCTCAAGGGCCAGGAGCTGTGTGTCCTTCAGGGAGAATGCCGGCCAGCGAGCGAGCCATCAGGAAGGACTTGCCCTCAGCCCGTGGCCTGAGCTCCGAGTTCCAGAGCCGCCTGTCGCCTGCGTGCCCTGCCCATCATGCTGCTGGGGGACACCTGGCTCCACCTCCAAGGATACTCCTGGGTCTTTGCCTTCCACCATGTGCGGCTGGTTGCTTTGTTTCCTGTGCCTGTGTGGTGGTCATTTCACAGGGCGGGAGCTGGTGCACTGGGTGGATGGTGCCTGCGAGGGGTCAGCCCCGGCCCTGCTGTGGCTCTCACACCACGTGAGCGTGACTGTGTGTGTGCCCAGCCCAGGGCCTGAGCCGCTTTCTTCACGCTTACCTTAGACCTCCGTCTTCTTCGTCTGTGTAATTGTAGACCTACATCTCTCTCTCTTTTCTTTCTGTCCTCTGTGATTTGTGTGATACTAGGAACATTCAGATGTAATTGTAGACCTACATTTCTCTCTCTCTTTTCTTACTGTCCTCTGTGATTTGTGTGATACTAGGAACATTCAGAGATGTTTTGACGCAGTAGTTTGTCTTTTTAAAATTTGTCCTCAGCCAAGTGCCACATGTCACCTCCATCGAGGCGGTGGTTCCCCTGGGCCCAGCTCTCTATCTGGATAAGTCCTTGAGGCAGTGGAGCGTGAGTGCGCTGCTTGGCGCGGACCCCACCCTGTCATTACCCAGAGAGCGGCCACCATCCCCTTCACTGTGCATTCCCGGTCCCTGGGGCTGGAGGTCCCAGCAGAACCGGGCCCAGGGCCCAAGGCTGGGTGCCCAGGCAGGAGTGAAAAGGTCTCACTGAAAATCTAAAGAAAATGAAGCTCGTGAAGGAATGCAACGTTTTCACCTTCATCTAAGTGAGTTCAAGTTGATCTGAGGACAGAAACCATTAAGGGCCTGTATGACTTTCCAGTGGCTTCTGTAACAAAGCATCACACCCTCCACAGCTCAAAGCAATGGAAATGTGTGCTCTCACAGCTCTGAGGCCACAGTCCACAATCTGCTCTGCTGGCAAACCCCAGGTATGGTAAGGCTAAGTTCCTCCCCAGGAAATCCCAGGTGTGGCGGGGCCCAGCCCCTCCTCAGGAAACCCCAGGTGTGGCAGGGTCAAGGTCCTCCTCAAGAAACCCCAGGTGTGATGGAGCCCAGCTCCTCCCCAGGAAACGCCAGTGTGGCAGGGCCGAGGTCCTCCTCAGGAAACCCCAGGTGTGGCAGGGTCGAGGTCCCCCTCAGGCAAAGCCCAGGTGTGGCAGGCCGAGCTCATCCTCAGGCAAAGCCCAGGTGTGGCAGGCCGAGCTCCTTCCGAGGAAACCCCAGGTGTGGCAGGACTGAGTTCCTCAGGAGGTTCTGGGGGATGGGGCCTCCCTGCCTCTTGTGGGTTTTGGGGCTCCTAGCTGTCCTTGGCTTGTGGCCACATCACTCCGTTCTCTGCCCCCTCGTCATGTGGCCTCTTCTCTGTGTCTCCCTCTGTGTCTGTCTCTGTGTCTGGTCTGTCTCTCCCCTGCTCCTACAGGGATGCTTGCCATTGGAGTTAGGGCCAGTCTAGATAATGAAGGATGATCTCATCCCATAACACTGTAACTAATCACATCTGCAGAGACCCTTGTTTCCAGTAAAGCCACAGCTACAGGTTCCGGGGATTAGGCTGAGAGCATCTTTTTGGAGGACACATGGAGCCCACCACAGGGACTCTGGTTTGTAGCATTTCCAAAGGCCAAGGGCCTGTTTTGTGTGAGCGGCTTTGCGTGGTAAGTGCAGGTGTGTGTCATTTCTGTTCCACGACAAAACCTGACTCATAATCCAAGTGTATTCCTCATTTGTCTTTTGTGTATTGTGTATTTTGTCTTTTGTGTATTTGTATTTGTGTATTTTGTGCTGTTATACTTAAAAAGTCTAAATGGGAGCAATTCGGTATATTTGGGGCTTTTTTTTTCTTTTCAGTTTGTGTGACTTCAGACCCAAGTTGGGCAGGAAAAGAAATGATGAAGTAGCTGATGTCATCTCAAGCACTAGAATCTACTGACAGTAGGAGCGTGTTAGAGTCACTCTCGCTCTGCTTGTGTGCTTGGCCTTCTCTGCAGAGCCAGACAGTTTTCGGGCAGTTCCTGTCTGCGGGTCCCTCTGTGGGCTGGCAGTGAGCAAGTATGGGCAAATACATGGCGACTGGCTTCCCACCAGGCCCCCACTAGCCTGTTGAGGTCTCAGAAAGAGTGATCAATAACTCGCTCCACACATTTTGTTGTTGTTGTTACTAAAGCTGTTAAACAGAAAAGTAAGGAAAAATGGATGTTTATGTAACTGACAGATACTCTGCACAGAGGAGATCATCTATTGATGGAGAACCAAAAAGAACTATGAAATTGGAAAATTAGATATTGGAATCACCTAAGTTGAAAATTAGAAGTTGTACAGATAGCATGAAAATGTGGCTACATATTTTACTTTATTTTCTTTTTGATCCTGTAATAATAAACTTCTGTATTTTATGATGATAACTATTTACAAAAATAGTCTGGACATTGTTGAATCCTTATAGTGACAAGTTTTCCTAATACATTTACAGTAATTTGATTTTTTTTGTTGTTGTTGTGACCGAGTCTCACTATTGCCCAGGCTGGAGTGCGGTGGTGTGATCTCGGCTCCCTGCAACCTTCACCTTCTAGGTTCAAGCGATTCTCCTGCCTCAGCCTCCCGAGTAGCTGGGATTACAGGTGCCGGCCACCATGCCCAGCTGATTTTTGTATTTTTAGTAGAGATGGGATTTCCCCATGTCAGCCAGGGTGGTCTTGAACTCCTGACCTCAGGTGATGCATCTGCCTCGGCCTGCCAAAGTGCTAGGATTACGGGCGTGAACCACTGCGCCTGGCTGTAAATTTGATTTTTAAAAAGCAGTGGAGTTAGAATCACCATGTCATTGGTATGCTCTAGTTGCTCAGCACTGTTTTATAATCTGTCGTCAGCTAACTGGATGGGGAACAGGAAGAGGTTTTTGTATTTGGCAAATGTTGAAAGTGTGGCTTAGAGTCATATGCTTCCATTTCTTACTTTTCTGATTCTTTCTGTGTCCTCTCCATAGTGTGGGTGTTTTCTCATTGAATTGCCAGGGACCACCCAAATCCCTGCTCACCCTGTGACAGGGGCATGCACGTGGCAGTATCCTGGCGCACGATCTAGAATTTAGCTGCAGCAAAGGGCTCTGCAGAAGTGGATGGTTTGAGGTCCGATTATGATGGGAAAAGAGATTAATGCAAAACAAGATGCAGATTCTGAATTTTTAGGATATAACAGGACGAGATATCATCTGGCAGGAACAGTCTGGAATAGGCTGACTTGGGAGAAACAAGAACTGTTTTCATTTTTGTATTCAAATCTGCCTGTGTATGAACTTGACTGTGGTTTAGCCCAGTATAGACCACGGGGCCGTCTGTGTCTGGATTTCAGAGGCCTTGTGTGCACACATACATGTGGGGATCTGTGTGGGACCTGACTGCAGTCTGGGCAGTGACACTGGTGTGGCTGTTCCCTACTGGCATGTCCAGCCAATTAAGCAAAATCCCTTAGGATTCCTGGCCACCACCATTGGAGTCTTGCGTCCTCTTTGGCTCTTGGGGCAGCGCAAATTCGCGGATCCCCTGGGCGTCTCTGTTCCTGGTGGAAGCTGTGCTCTACCCATTCTAGGCAGGGCATGGGCGTCCATTCATTACCAAGAGTGGGACGTGTCCTCCTTCCAGGCCACCCCTTCGTTGTGACCATGGCTGTGTTTGCGATGCTGCCTGGGTTCATGCCCTCAGGCAGCATTGTTAAGAGGGATGCCCTTGGCTGCCTTAGCCAAACCCAGGACTGGGAGCAGTGGGGAGCCACCCCATTTTACTTTCATCACCCCTGAAGGGTGCAGCTGTCTCTGTTAACCAGGGCCGGGGGGAAGCCGTAGGAAGTGGAGCACTGTAGGAAGTGGAGCACGGTAGGAGGTGGAGCACTGTAGGAGGTTAGGTGAGGAGATGGAGCACTGGAGGAGGTGGAGCACTGGAGGAGGTAAAGCACTGTAGGATGTGGAGCACTATAGGAAGCGGAGCACTAGGAGGTGGAGCACGGTAGGAGGTGGAGCACTGTAGGAGATAGAGCATTGTAGGAGGTTAGGAGGTGGAGCATGGTAGGAGGTGGAGCACGGTAGGAGGTGGAGCATGGTAGGAGGTGGAGCATGGTAGGAGGTGGAGCACTGTAGGAGGTGGAGCACTGTAGGAGGTTAGGAGGTGGAGCATTGTAGGAAGTGGAACACTGTAGGAGGTGGAGCACTATAGGAGGTTAAGAGGTAGAGCACTGTAGGAGGTGGAGCACTGTAGGAGGTGGAGCATTGTAGGAAGTGGAGCATTGTGCTCATGGTCCAGTCACCACCTCCTGCTTGGGGGCTGTTTCTGCTGTGCATGGGACACTGAGGCTGGAAGTCCCAGGTGGAAGTAGACAGCTGCCCCTCCTTCCTCTGGGCTGTTCCAGTGGCTCTCGTCGAGGCAGCGCTCCGCAGTACTCACTGGTCAGTGCAGCTGTGATCTTAGGAGTGGAAAGAGCTGTAACTGGGGCTCCTGGTTGGACCCGCTGTTGCCTGTACCGCATGGGTCTGTGGCTGATCGGCCTTCCTGGTGACTTAAGTATGCTCCACCTACCACGGGGGCCTGCAGGATCTGCCGGCAGGGCCTTGGTCAGAGCCGAGCAGCTCTGGAGTCCTCTTCAACAAGGTGGCTCTGCTGGACTTTGGGGTCTGAAAAAAGACCAGTTCAGTTTCAGTCCTACTTCTTTTTAAGTAAATGGATGAAAATTGGTAATTTTAAAACTCTTTACTCAGTCAAGCCCTGAAATCATGTTTGTGAAAATGACTTTAATGTGGTTGTAACCCAAGGGTTTTCGTAGTGTCCTCATTCCTTCCATTTGGCCAGCCATGGAGAAGGAGAAAGAAGGAACAATGCCTGGAGTTTGACCCGATCCATTTCCCAATTTCATGAAAGCTACAGATATGAAATGTTCTATTGGAAGCTGGAGCTTTGTGGAGAAAATGTGTGCTAATAACGCTGAATTGAATATACATGTGCATTCTTCATTATTTTATCAAGTTTCTGATGGGGAATTCAAAGTGCTGTTCTTAGTATTTTCCTGATGGATTTGAGTTGTTGTTGGCAAGGTACAGAGTGTTTACAAACCTATGGAAAGATCCTTATGGGAACAGGGGGTCATAAAACGTTGGTGTTCTCTAAGGGGGAAGCCATCACTACCTTGGGCCAGAAAAGGAGACTCATGGGTGGGCAGGAGTCCTGGTTGGGTTGGTGGGGTCACGTAACTGAAGACTATCCGCGTCCTGCTGTCTGACTGGATGCCACGTCCTCCTCCTGCCCCAGTTCCTTTTATAAAATGCAACTGACGATCCCTGCCCCTTGCTACACTGAGCTCTAGTTGAATTCTACACGTGAAAGCACTGTTGATTTCCCCTCTCCAGGTGGCTTCTGTGATAACTCATAAACCGATGTGCTTTGTTTTAATTCTAGGCAGCTTCGGTCACCTCTCTGTCCAACCTGGCGTGCATGCACATGGTCCGCTGGGCTGTTTGGAACCCCTTGCTGGAAGCCGATTCTGGAAGGGTGACCCTGCCTCTGCAGGGCGGGATCCAGCCCAACCCCTCGCACTGTCTGGTCTACAAGGTACCCTCAGCCAGCATGAGCTCTGAAGAGGTAAATTATTAGGTCTTTCTTATGCATCTCTGGTGAGCTTCTAGCAAGTTCATTCATTTTCAAAAGCAAAAGTTCACAAATATGTTTGCAGATGTTTCATTTACAGAATTTTTTTCATGTCGTGGGTATGCCTTTAGAAAGATTAGTATGACGTTTTTATGTAAACCTCATAAGACCAGTTTTACCCTGGGTTTTATCCCTGTTCACATACTGATTTCCTGGGATGACTTGGTGAACCTCCAGCTGATGTGTACACACTTTGCAGCGAGATTCACTTCTGTGGCATGCGCATTTGGAGCATTGGAGCTGGGGTCTTGTGTGGTCTTTACCAGTAGGTTTTTTGGTGGATGAGTGCTGTGGTGGGAGCCAGTTCTGGTTTCTAGCCCTGGCTTATCTTTGTGACTTATCACTAATGCTTGTTGCACCTCGGTTGTGTACAAAGGGGTAGGACCACAGCAGAGATTCTCAGGTTTTTAAAAAAAATTCTGAAATGAAATGTTCTTGGCACCCCAATTAAGAAAGCAAAAAATAGTTGAGCAGAGTGGGTTGAAGTGTGTGTGAGGGTCTCATCCTCAGTCTCCTTGGCCCCAGTGGTGGTGGTGGAGGATGGTTAGTGGTGACCCAGGGCACCACAGACACAGTGCGAAACCCTGCTCTGGCAGATGCTGGAGTCCATCAGGCTCTCTGAGGTGTGGCAGAGTTTCTGCTTGGGCGCACTGTTTGGTCTTCCCTCACATTCTAAAACATGTCCATTTCAGCAGTGCAAGCAGGAGCTTTTTAGAACTCAGGTGCCTCATTTTTCTAAGATAAAAGGACTGTGCATGTTATTTCAGTTTGTCACCTCTGTGCTGACTCCAGTGACAGATAATGTGTTCAGTGTTGTTACTGATGATTTGGATAATGCTTGGGGGACCTGAATAAGAGAACAGCTGATTGTGCAGCTTTTCCTCCCATAAGGAATGTCTCTCCCGATGGGACCATATTTGGCTGCACTCCTGCGTGGTTTGGTTTGAGCGCTTATTATAAAATTGCTTAGAAATCCTGAAGCCGTTCCCGTCTTCCCCTGCCCGCCACTCCCACGTCCTCCCGTCTCTCCTTGTCTCCTCTCTCCCCTCCCTCTCCCCCCGTTGGGTAGGTATACAAATAAATATTTCTTCTGTTTACTTTTAGCTCTATCATGCCACCACATTGCCCTTAATTTTTAAGCCTGTAAACTATATTGGGGCATGGATGTTTTGAAGGTTTACTATCTTAAGGATACGAATGTATCAAGTTCCGCCATTTTCCACAAGGAGTCCCACTTCCAAATCAGGAGTTTTTGACCTCAGCTCTGTTGACATTTGGGCCAGATAATTCTTGGTGTGACGCCATCCTGTGCACTAGAGGATGTTGAGCAGCGCTCCCGGCCTCTGTTCCCTGGGTGCCAGCAGCATCCCCCCAGTTGTGAGAGCCCTGAAAGTCCACAGACAGTGCCAGATGTTTCCTGGGGGGTAAAATTGCCCCTGGTTGAGGGCCACTACTCTAAAGTGATATAATTAACCAAAGCAGTGAACTAACCTTGGTCACAAACTTGACTCACTTTCCTGCCCTGCGAAGGCACTCCTCTGCTTCTGCCTGTATTTCCTGCATAGTGGTGCCAGCCCCTCTCAAGTCGGGTCAGTTGGAAACCTAGGTGTGCCTATCTCTGCCACTGCACCAGCCTCTTCTTTATCTCATTCAGTCATTCATCACTCAGTGAACTTTTATTGAGTACCTACATATACTCTAAGAAAAAACATCCCAGATCCCATGAGTAGGAGTGGCAGATGTTAATCAAAGAAAAATAGAAATAGAATTCAAAGCCCATAACTTTGGGGTAGCAGATTTTAGTTTATGTTGTTGTGCTTATTTCACCATTATTTACTATGAAATGAAGTCATGTATCATCATGATTATTTACTTTCTTAAACAACTCCTGCCCTTTTCCCTTGAGCAAATAATTGTCTCCCTCTTTTTTTTTTTTTTTTTTTTTTTTTAAATTGATATCTGCAAAGGCAGCCACTTTCAACTCTTAGCTATGACTTATGGTCTTTACCTTTGTTTTCTAAATAATAGGCTTCTGCTGCTATTTCTTAATTTACAATTTTAGACATTATATACTGAATTCTCATAATGACGGATGAAAATTTTAGCTCCTTTATACATTTCTGTCCATCTTTAAAGCACTCTGTCTTCCTACTGCTTGGCCTTGGATTCAGGCACTGTTGCAGGGGGCAGCAGAGCTGGTTGGAGGCTTGAAAAGGGGGCTCTACTGGAAAATACTAGCGAGATCACTGAGGGAGGAGCTGGGGAAGTGGCCCTGTAAGGTTGTTTACAAAACCCTGGGTTCACCTGGAAGCTGCACATGTGTGGGTCTGACCCTGAATGGCATACCAAAGACTTTGAGACTGTGGGGTTGACTACTTCCCAGTCCCAGAGCTGCCTGCTGCGTGGAGCCACATGCAGGAGAGATCTGAAGAACTGCACAGGTTTTGAAAATGAAACTGACATTGAAACCACAGCTTACAGGATGCTGGTCAGAAACTGTGTCCTGAACTCAACTGGGTCAATTCCTACCTAAATAAAACTACCAGCATTCTTCACAGGATTTAAATGAGACTCTATAATCTAATGTTCAAAGTGTCTATGACATGCTCTAAAATTAATTGTCATACAAAGAACCTGGAAAATACAGCTTGTAGAGAAAAGACATTTTTTTTTTTTTTTTTTTTTTTTGAGACGGAGTCTCGCTTTGTGGCCCAGGCTGGAGTGCAGTGGCCGGATCTCAGCTCACTGCAAGCTCCGCCTGCCGGGTTCACGCCATTCTCCCATCTCAGCCTCCCGAGTAGCTGGGACTACAGGCGCCCGCCACCTCGCCCGGCTAGTTTTTTTTTTTTGTATTTTTAGTAGAGACGGGGTTTCACCGGGTTAGCCAGGATGGTCTCGATCTCCTGACCTCGTGATCCGCCCGTCTCGGCCTCCCAAAGTGCTGGGATTACAGGCTTGAGCCACCGCGCCCGGCCGAGAAAAGACATTTAACAGACACCAATACTGAGATGGCCCAAATGTTAGCATTATCAGACAGAGAATTTAAATCAGCCATAATAAAGATACTCTAGTAAAAAAGAGCAAGCACTCTGGAAATAAATGGGAAAGTAGGCTGTCTCAGTAAAGAGATGGAAGATATAAAGAACAATCACATGAAAATTTTAGAACTGAAAAACAAAATAACCAAAATAAAAAACTACTAGATGGCCTAACAGCAGAATGGAGATGGCAAAAGAGTTAGTGAACTTGAAGATAAACCAATAGAAATTTATTCACACTGAGCAATAGAGAAGAAAATGATTGGAAGACAAGGGGCAAAGCCTCAGTGTTGACCTGCAGGTCCCTACCAAAAAGGCTAGCACCCAGTCCTGGTAGAGGAGACTATGGTATAGAAAAAAGTACTTGAAAAAATATTGGCTGAAAACTTCCCCAGTTTGGCAAAAGGCATAAATCTGCAGATCCAAGTTTAGTGAATCCCAGGAATAAATGTGAGGAAATTACGCTCGGATAAATCATACGCAAACTGCTGAAAACTAAAGACGAAGAAGATTCTTAAAAACAGCTATAGAAAAATGACACATTACAGAGAAATAATAATTTGAGTGACTGTGGATTCCTCATCAGAAACCACTCTGACCAGAAGGAAAGTGGGACATTTTAAAAGTACTAACAGAAAGACCTTGGAACTCAGAATTCTATGTCCAGTAAAACAAACAAAAACAACAACAACAACAACAACAAACAGAACAAAGGTGTGAAATGAGGACATTCTCAGATGAACTGAAAGTAAGAGCATTCATTGGTAGCAGATAATTTGCTAAAAGAATCTTCAGACAGAGGGGAAATGATACCAGATAGAAATTTTTAACATCAAGAATGAAGAAAAAACAACAGAAATGGTAAATATAATGTTCTTCTCTTCTTTAAAATATGTTGGATGGTTGAAGCAAAAATTATAACACTGTGGCTGGGCATGGTGGCTCACGCTTGTAATCACAGCACTTTGGGAGGCTGAGGTGGGCGGATCACCTGAGGTCAGGAGTTTAAGACCAGCCTGGCCAACATGGTGAAACCCCGTCTCTACTAAAAATACTAAAATTAGCCAGATGTGGTGGCACATGCCTGTAATCCCAGCTACTCGGGAAGCTGAGGCAAGAGAATCACTTGAACCTGGGAGGCAGAGGTTGCAGTGAGCTGAGATCGCGTCATTGCACTCCAGGCTGGGCAACAGAGCAAGACTCTGTCTCAAAACCAAACCAAAACAAAACTGAACACAGTGTTTGGAGAGATTTTAAAGGTACATAGATGTAATATTTAGAATATTACCTAAACTTAGTTGATGAAGCAATGGCAAGGTTTGAGAAGATTGACTGATTTTGAAAGTTCTGCCTAAGGTAAAATGCTGCCAGATAGCATTACATAATACAGGGAACTCTTTTATGACATGAAAAGTCAATTGATGGAGCAAACTTGTATTGTTGTCTTATTTTATGACAGTGCTGCAGCCACCCCAACCTTCAGCAACCACTACTCAGATTAGGCAGCAGCCATCAATATCAAGGCACAACCCTCCACCAGCAAAAAGATTACAATGTTCTGGAAGGCTCAGATGATCCTTAGTGGTTTTTTTTTTTTTTTTTTGGGACAAGGTCTTACCCTGTTGCCCTGGCTGGAGTGCAGTGGCACGATCATAGTTCACTGCAGCCTTGAACTCCTAGGCTCAAGCGATCCTCACACCTCAGCATTCTGAGTAGCTAGGACTACAGGCATGTGCCACCATGCCTGGCTAATGTTTTAATTTTTGTAGAGTTGAGGTCTTGCTGTGTTGCCCAGGATGATCTTGAGCTTCTGGGTTCAAGGGATCCTCCCACCTTGGTCTCCCAGAGTGTTGGGATTATAGGCATGAATCATCATACCTACAATGGCACAATGGTTAGCATTTTTTAGCAAGAAAGTGGCTTTTTTTTTTTTTTTTTAAAGTCCTACTCTGTAACTTAAAAAAAGGCTGGAGTGAATTGGCGCAGTCTCAGCTTACTGCAATCTCCGTCTCTTGGATTCAAGCGATTCTTCTGGCTCAGCCTCCCAAGTAGCTGGGATTACAGGTGCCCGCCACCACACCTGGCTAATTTTTATATTTTTAGTAGAGATGGAGTTTCATCATGTTGGCCAGGCTGGTCTTGAACTCCTGACCTTAGGTGATCTGCGTGCCTCTTGCAGACGTGAATCACTGCACCCGGCCAGCAATAAAGTATTTTTAAATTAAGGTAGGTACAGTACTTTTTTTTTTTCTTTTTTTAGACATAATGCTATTACACACTTACTGACTACAGTATAGTGTAAATATAACTTTAAAATCTACTGGGAAACCAAACAATTCAAGTGACGCGCTTTATTGTAGTGGTTTGGAACTGAACTTGCAGTATCTTTGAGGTATGCCTGTAATTACATTACGTGTAAATAGTATAAACACACCAGTTTAAAAGATACCATCAGGCTTAATGAAAGACAAAGCCCAACTATATACTGTCTCTAAGAAATATACTTTAAATAAATATAATGTAAATTAAAAGAATGGAAAACATTCTGTTCAAACACTAATAAAGAAAACTGGAATGGCTATATTACTATCAGACACTATCAGACAAACTAGACTTCAGAATAGAGGAAATTTCCAGGAATTAAGAGATAGTACACATGATAAAAGGGTTAGTTGCCAAGACATAACAATTCTAAAATTGCTTGCATCTAACATAGAGCTTCAAAATACATGAAGCAAAAACTGATTGAACTGAAAGGAGAAATGGACAAATCCATTCTCTAAGTAAACAGAGAACAACTAGCTGGACAATCAGCAATGATACGGAAGGACTGAACATCACCATTGACCAACTGGATCGGAATGACAGTGATGGAGCACTCTCCCCAACAACAGCAGGTTACACGCTGTTTACAAGTGCACATAGAGCATTCATCAAGATAGACAATATCCTTGGTCATAAAACAAACCTCAGTTTTAAGAGAGTTGAGATTATACAAGATGTATTCTCAGATTATAATGGAATTGAACTAGAAATCAATAACAAAGATAATAAAAATTTTCAACCATTTGGAAATTAAACAATATGTAAAAAATCCATAAATTAAAGAGTAAGCCTCCAGGGAAAATAGAAGATATTGTGAACTTAACAAATATGGAAATACAGCATATCAAAGTTTGTAGGATGCAGCTCAAATATGCTTAGCGTTAGGGGCTTATATTAGAACAGAAAAAAGATCTTAATTCAGCGATCTAATCTTTGTCTTTAGAAACTAGAAAAAGAAGAGTGAAATAAACCCAAAGCAATTCAGAAGTCAATAACAGCAGAAACCAATGAGATTGAAAACAAAAATAATAGATTAAAAATTAAAAAATAGCAAAAACCCAATGAAACAAAAACCTGTTTGAAAATGTCAGTAAAATTGATGAACTTCTAGCAAGACTGAAAAAGAAAGAAGGGAGGACACAAATTACTAATATTAGGAATGAAAGAAAGAATGTCAGTACAGACTCACAGGTGTTTAAAAGGATAAGGGAATACTACGAACAATTCTCTGCACATAAATTTGACAATTTAGGTCAAATGGATGAATGAATATTAAATGCCACACTGCCAAAACTCAGCCAAGATGAAGTAGATGACTTGAGTAGTCCTATAACTAATATATAAATTGAATTCATAGTTTAAAAACTTTTGAAAAAGAGATATTCAGGCCTATTCACTATGAATTCTACTAAACATGTGAAGAAGAAATAATGCCGCTTTTATACAATCTATTTCAGAAAGCAGAAAAGATGGGAGCAATTCCCAACTTATGAAATGAAGCCAGCATTACCCTGATATCAAAACCAGAAAAAGATAGTAATAAGAAAACAGAACTGTGGACCCATATCCTTCATAAACATAGGTGCCAAATAACAAAATATTAGCAGATTGAGTCCAGGGATATGCAAAAAGAACAATACACTATAACCAAGTGGAGCTTTATCCCAAGAATGCAAGTCTGTTTTCTATTTGGAAATCAATAAATGTAATTCATTATAGTAACAGCTTAAAGAAGGAAAACTATATGATCCTGGCAATTAATATTGAAAAAACGTTCGACAATATTCAGCATCAGTTTATGATAAAAACTGAGCAAATTAGTAATAAAAGAAAACTTCCTCAGCATGATCAATGGTGTCTACAAAAACTCTTTAGCTAACATCATACTTAATGGTGCAAGACTGATTGCTTTCCCCGTAAGATTAGGAACAAGTAAAGGATGTCCACTCTCAGCATTCAACGTCATGTTCAGTATTGCATTGGAAGTTGTAGTCATTGCTGTAAGTCAAGAAAACAAAAGACATACACATTAGAAGGAAGAAACAAAACTGTCCTTATTTGCAGAAAACATGATTGTCCATGTCAAAGATTCTGAGGAATCTACAAAAAAGTCCTTTTGGAATGAGTAAGTGGGTTTAGTGAGGTTGCAGGATAACACAGGAAGTCAACATGAAAAATCAATCCTATTTCTGTATACTAGCACTGAAAAATTGAAAGCAAAATGCATAAACAGTATTATTTACAAAACCTGCCCTCCATGAAATCTGACAAAATAGATACGGGATCTGTATGCTGAAAACAATAAAACTGTCCTTTTGCTAGTTGTCACTGTGGTTATTCTTAGGTGAAATCAAAGAAGACCTAAATAATTGGAGAGATGTAACATGTTTATGTCTTGGAAAACTCAACATAGTAAAGCTGTCAGTTCTGCCCAAGACTGATCTAGAGATTTTATGCAGTTTTCAGTCAAAATCCCAGCAGGATTTTTTTGGAATTATAGACAAGCAGATTCTGAAATTTATATGGAAAGGTAAAGGAATTAGAAGAGTCAAAATAGTTAAAAAAAAAAAAAAAAAACGAAAACAGTAAAGTTGGAGGAATCAGACCACACAGTTCACAGTTTAAACACTGTAGAGCTGCTACACTAATTACTGTCAAGGGATTAGATTAATGGAACAGACTAGAGAGTCCAGAAATAAAGTTCGAAAGTGATTCATGAAATTAAATATACCATATGACCCAGCAGTCCTACTCTTGGAGAAATGAAACCTGTATTCACACAAACACATGTGTTTGTAGCAGCTCTGTTTATAATCACCCAAACCAGAAACAACCCAAATGTTTGCGAGTGATTGGATAAATAAACTGATACATCCGTACAATAGAATATCACTCAGTAATAAAAAAGAAACAGTTTGATGTATATGCAACAACTTGGATGAATCTCATCAGTCTTAAACACTAAATGAAAGAAGCTGGTCTCAAAAGTTGTACTTTACGTGATTCCACGTGTCGGACATTTTTTTGACATTCTCGAAAAGACCAAATGACAGTGCTGGGGAAGTAGTCATAGATTGCCCGGGTTAGGCAGGAGCCCGGTGTGGCTGCAGAGGGGCAGGGCAAGGGAGCACCCTGGGGGAATGGGGCTGGCCTGCACCCTGAGTGTGGTGCTGGTTATGTGAGTCTGTGTTTGTGTGCCAAAACCCACAGAGCCATAGCCAGAGTAAAGATGTCAGTTTCACATAGGTCAATGTAAACATTCACAACTCGAGAGAGAGATTGTGATTGCTGCTTGGGTAAGGGTCATTCCATGATCATGTGGTCTGCAGGGCTTTTAGTGCCACGCCAATTGCTTTTTGCTCAAACTACTTGATTATAATCTAAGAACATGTGGTGTCAGAAGCCTCTGATTTCACATAGACTTTGTTTTAGGGCAGAGCCTGCTGTTCCTGGTTGGATGGTTCTGACAGGCGTGCTGATGAAGGGAGTGGTCATCACTGCTGTTTTGGTCCATTGCAGGTGAAGCAGGTGGAGTCGGGTACAGTCCGGTTCCAGTTCTCGCTGGACTCAGAAGAACACCTGGATGCACCTGCGGAGCCTGTCAGCGGCCCCAAGGCGGAGCAGCAGCCTGCCAGGAAACCACCTACATCCCCTTCCAGTAAGTGTTTCCAGAGAGCTGGCTTGCCAGGCACACGGCAGGTGGTACTTCCATCTGTTCCTGGGGAAACATACTTAGTCCAGTACGATAATCATCACATTTGTAAGATAATCGCCATAGATTGCCTTAATTGAATCTGTTAGTTGGGTTTTTGCTTAATACCAAGGTGTAGAATTGGACAGTAATGAAGTGTGGCCCAGAAGCTTGTTACTTGTGCTTCAGCCCAGAGTCAGCTCAGTTACTTGACAGCTCCCCAATTAAACATGTAAAAGGACACGTCACATGGGTGCCCTGCAAATGTGGGACCCGAGAATTAGTGGGTGATGGAGAGCCAAGGACCGCCACCTTGAGTTTGCATTGTTAAAGTAGCCCTCTGTCTACTCACCTTGAAGCCCTGCCTGAAAGTTAGGAGTCTGTGGTCTGAGTCTGTGGCTTTAAGAAAGGGAGTCACAATTGGCTGCAAGCAGCAAGGGCTGCCAGCAGAGGTAGAGCCCTGGCCCTGTGGTGGCAGCAAGTCCACATGGTTAGGAGGTTAAAGAGTTCTTGTTGGCTGTCAGCCTAGCTGCTTCTGCTGAGGCAGTACCCTGTGCTTAGAGCCTCTTGGTTTAGACCCATGTCCTGGTTGAGAATTCCACCTTTAGTGAAGTGAGGGGCGGAAGGTACGAGGGAGTGTTGGAGTAGTCCACCTGAATGAGTATGGGGCCTTGGCTCCAGGCGTCTGGAGTTCCCGCCACTGAAAGTTCTAGGCTCCCGAGTCGCAGGTGATGACTTCCTTCTTTCTGCCTGTTCCAGATGGCAAGATAGGGAATGAATAATCGTGCAAGCCTGTGGAGGGAGCTTTGTGCTCCTCTGGGCTCCAGCTGGTGGCGCTCGGGTGTCGAGGTAGGACTTGCTTTCTGTGCTCGGCTGTGGCCCCGAGTCCTGGTGCGAAGCTGCTGGTGCTTCTGTCACTCAGGAGGGGTTTTCTTCGTGGATTGAGACTGTAATTTATGGGAACTGGTCTTGTCGAATTTGATTTTAACAATTGGTGGAAGTGTTTCTAAGTTGATGAATTTGATTAAGTTGATGACTTTCGGAGATACCTGATACAGTGCAAACGCTATGTAAATTGTACTGTTTAGGGAATAATGACAAGAAAAAAGAGTCTGTACGTGTTCAGTGCAGACACAACCATCCATTTAAAAAAAACTGTTTTCAGCCCAAGTCTGGTTGAATTCATAGATGGAGAAACCAGGGATCTACTCTGTACTCTGATTTTTAAGTTACTTAAAAGTACAATAGTAACACATAATGGACATGGTCTTTCGGGATTTTCTGCGCTATCTGAGAATATTCTGGTACCAAAACTTAATAGTTGATTTCTCTGGGACAAACTGCATCGTTGAGTGTTTTCCCGGTTTTCAGAGAGGTGATGCATTTGATGGTTTTAATGTTTTGTTTTTTCAGTGTTTGAGTTTTGTGCCTACCAGCTTGTTCTCGAGATTTCTGTTTACCACCAGTGTGTACGTTAATAATCCTATCTTATATAAACGGCACTGAAATGTACAGTATCCCTTATACTAGAATCCCTTGTGGTGGTGGGTGGCATGCAGGCTTTTCCCGTCAGAGTCGGTTTAGAATGAATTTCCAATTTCATTTGATAAAGTTGAGTGCATTCAAGGCATAGGACACACAATTTCAAAAAACTAAACAGAGGGTCATAAGAAAGGGTCGTTTAAAGCAACCCATTCCCGGCCGGGCGCGGTGGCTCACGCCTCTAATCTCAGCACTTTGGGAGGCCAAGGCGGGCGGATCACAAGGTCAGGAGGTCGAGACCATCCTGGCTAACACGGTGAAACCCCGTTTCTACTAAAAATACAAAAAATTAGCTGGGCGTAGTGGCGGGCGCCTGTAGTCCCAGCTACTCGGGAGGCTGAGGCAGGAGAATGGCATGAACCTGGGAGGCGGAGCTTGCAGTGAGCCGAGATTGTGCCACTGCACTCCAGCCTGGGCAACAGAGTGAGACTCCGTCTCAAAAAAAAAAAAAAAAAAAGCAACCCATTCCTTGCTTACATCTGGTATCTTTCCTTCTTTGACATACACTCTTTGACATAGTTATATTTTAAAAATAAAATACCTATCAACCTTTAAGAAACATAGTTATGAAAAACAGAGGACCTTAGATTATAAATTGGGTATATTTTGTAATTAAGTGTAAACATGATTAGAGTTATCCCTCGGTATCCATGGGAGACTGGTTCCAGATGCTCAGGTCCCTTATATAAAATGGTGGTATTTGCTGTAATGTACGCACATCTTCCCGTGTACTTTAAATCATTTTTAGGCTACTTACAATACCTAATACAGTGCAAATGCTATGTAAATCGTTGTGGTACTGTTTAGGGAATAATGACAAGAAAAAAAGAGTCTGTACGTGTTCAGTGCAGATACAACCATCCATTTTTTAAAAAATATTTTCAATCCAAGGCTGGTTGAATTCATGGATGCAGAACCCTTGGATCTACTCTGTACTCTGATTTTTGATTAAGTCACTTAGAAGTACAATAGTAATACGTAATAAGCATAGTTTGCCCATGTCTGTAGAAATGCCTGAACAGAGAATGAACCTGTATAGCTAGCTTTCAGGAAAAATATGGCTCATGAAATTTTCATGTGTTTAAATTACAATACAGGCCAGGCAAGGTGGCTCATGCCTGTAATCCTAGCACTTTAGAAGGCTGAGGCAGGAGGATCACTTGAGCTCAGGAGTGCAAGACCACCCTGGGCAACATAGCAAGACCCCATCTCTACTAAAAATAAAACAAATTAGCTATGCGCGGTGGCGTGCACCTTTAGTCCCCGCTACTCAAGAGGCTGAGGCAAGAGGATTGGTTGAGCCCGGGAGATTGAGGCTGCATTGAGCTGTGATTACGCCAGTGCACTCCAGCCTGGGCAAAGGAGCGAGACCTTGTCTCAAAAATAAGTAAATAAAGATATAGTTATGGCACTGGAAAAGAGCAGCTAGTTATGTTTTGAAGACCTTCTAATCAAATTAATTACAAACTCTGATGGGCTGATCCTGTTGTCGGGCTTTTGGGCTGGATCAGTCGTGGACGCCCTCGGTGGGCTTTGGTTTACTTCCCTGGTTGCCCCGATTTCATGAGGCATTTGGAGGAGATTTTTTTTTTTTTTTTTTTTTTTTTTTTTGGGACGGAGTCTCGCTCCGTCACCCAGGCTGGAGTGCAGTGGCCGGATCTCGCTCATTGCAAGCTCCGCCTCCCGGGTTAACGCCATTCTCCTGCCTCAGCCTCCCGAGTAGCTGGGACTACAGGCGCCCGCCTCGTCGCCCGGCTAGTTTTTTGTATTTTTTAGTAGAGACGGGGTTTCACCGTGTTAGCCAGGATGGCCTCGATCTCCTGACCTTGTGATCCACCCATCTCGGCCTCCCAAAGTGCTGGGATTATAGGCTTGAGCCACCGCGCCCGGCCCGGATAAATATTCTTAAGCTTTGAAACTTGTTAGATCCTTTTGGGTCTTGCTTTTAAGATTTGTTAGGTGAGATCAGATCAGCATTTTGTCTAGGGCTGATTATTTCTCACTGAGATGACAGGTGCCCTCCGAGGGGTCTGCCCGGTGTCCCATGAAGAATGAGGATTACCAGATGGCTGGAGGGAACAGCGCTATGTCTGCCTGCCCTGTGAAGACCAGGCCCTGCTCCCTGTCATCCTCTCTGGTGGTCCTCTCTCTTTTGGCCTTAGGCAGTTTCCTGATCTGCACTCTACTGAATGCTAGGATGGGACCCTCTGTACATGGCTGGCGTTCTCTCTGTGTGCTGCTCATCCTGTCTGGTGCAACCTCACTGAACACAGTAAGCTGGGGGCAGGGTAGGCCTTCCCTCTTCTGTTTCCCAGCCCTCGGGATCACTCTCCTTTGTTGCCTGAAGTCCGCTGTCTTGAAAACCACTGTTTTACGTATTTTGTGTTTAAAAGAACGTGTATTTTAGATGGGAGGGTCAGTCTGATCGCTGTTACTCTTCTTGGCCAGAAGTAGAAGTCCTGGACTGTTGTTAATGGTTTCTTGGCTGCTGAAATCATCCCCACCAGGACGGATCATCCAGGGGTTTGGAAGCGTTTCCTAGCTGCGTGTGCTGCTTGTGATTCACTCACCATGCTGCTGTTTTCCGGACTTTTGAGTCTTGGCTCATGCTCTCCGCCTGGTGTGTCTTTCTCCCATGAGCTGCATTTATTTTCTTTTAGGATATATTCCAGGGTTTTTGTTTTGTTTTGTGTTTAGAGATAAATTCTCACTTCATTGCTCTGGCTGGAGTGCATGACATAATCACAGCTTACTGTAGCCTTGAACTCCTGAGCTCAAGCAATCCACCTGCCTCAGCCTCCCAAGTAGCTGGGACTACAGGCAGTGTACCTGGCTCAGTTTTTTGTTTTGTAGAGATGAGGTCTTGCTGTGTTGTACAGGCTGGTCTTGAACTCCTGGCCTCAAGCAGTCCTCCCACCTTGGCCTCCCAAAATGCTGGGGTTATTTTTTAATTAAAAAAATACAAAGTCAAGAATAGTCAAGGCAATTTTGAAGAGGGAAGGAGGCTTCACCTTTCTTAGTTTTCAGGCTTACCGTCATGTTCTAATTTCTAGAACAAGTATAGCATTGATACAGAGGGAGATAAATAGATAATGGGACCAAATATAAAGCGTGATATGTGACAACTTGCAGAGAAGGAATACATTAGTTTCTGATTGCCGCTACAACAAATTAGTGACATTGCAACAGGAGCTTATTATCCTCAAATTCTGGAGGTCAGAAGTCTAAAGTGGGTTCTGCAGTCTTAAATTGAGGGCTCAGTGGGGCTGTGCTCCTTCTGGAGGTCCAGGGGAAAACCCATTTCCTCGCGTTTTCCAGCTGCTGGAGGCCGCCTGTGTCCCTTGGCTCCTTCTTCCATCTTCAAAGGCAGCCGTGCAGCACCTTCCAGTCCCACTCAACTCTGACCCTCCTGCCTCCCTGCCTTTCACTTACAAAGACTGTTGTGAGTACATTGGACCCTTCTGGATAACCCGGGGTCATCCCCCCATCTCAGGTCAACTGATGAGCACCTTAGTCCCTTGGCGTTGAACACAGGTGTAGGTTCTGAGATTAGGACGTGGGTATTTCTGGGGTGGCAGCAGTTACTCTGCTTAGCGCAAGGAGTACCAGTCAGTAAATGGCGTGGCGTGATCCCTTGCCGACATGGAAAATATAAAATTTAATCCTAATTTCATGTCATGTACAGTAATAAATTCCAGATGGCCTAAAAACCAAAACTTCAGAAATGTTAGAATTAGGAGATTAGAAAGAAGATAGATTATAGAAAGCGGTCCTCCAAATCAATAAGAAATAGACAGCAGGAAAGAAAAATGGACAGTGCTCAGCAATTGCTGGGCAATCGCTAACGTTGTCGCCATATGAAGAGGGAATTTATAGAGAAGAAACCGGAATAACCAATAACCATAAGCATATGAAAAAGTGCTCAGTATTACTGGTAATCTGAGAAACGCAAAATAAAATGAGAAACCATTTTATTCCCCTCATATTGGAGAAATCTAGCTGTCTAATAGTGCAAAGGTTCATGAGGATGTGGTTAAAGCAGAACTCTTACCACTGTGGGAAGAATGTGATATGTACAGCCACATTGAAGAGTGATTTTATAATATTTAGTTAATATTCTACAACTCAGAAATGCCATTTCCAGACGCCTGTTAAAGAGAACTACCAGTTCATATGTACAAGGAGACATGGGTGGGCTCGGCTTCACAGCAGCTTCTAAGTTAAAATTTGAAAACAGTCTGCCGGCTTCCCAGTCAGGGAATGGAAAAACTGACTTATTTGGACAGTGAAATGCTATGTATCAGTTAAATGAATGATAATAGATCTATGCGTATCATGGTGGGTAAACTTTCACAAAGGCATGTTGAATGAACACATGTTCTGAAAGGAAATGAACAATGTGGTAGCATTTAACTTTCAAAACAATTGCATATATTGCTTATGAATGCATATTTACTAATTGAATATCAGAGCAGTTACTTAATGTCTCTGTCCCTGTTTCCTCAGCTGTAAAATGGGATGGATTAAATACTTAAAGTATGAAAAACGAACTTGAGAAATTTTAGAAAAAGACATTGGAGAATATTTTTATGGCCTTTGGGTTAGGAAGGCCTTCTTTTTTCTTTTTATGGTTCCATTTTTATTATATTATTATACTTTAAGTTCTAGGGTACATGTGCACAACGTGCAGGTTTGTTACATATGTATACATGTGCCCTGTTGGTGTGCTGCACCCATTAACTAGTCATTTACATTAGGTATATCTCCTAATGCTCTCCCTCCCCCCTCCCCCAAACCCACAACAGGCCCTGGTGTGTGATGTTCCCCATCCTGTGTCTAAGTGTTCTCATTGTTCAATTCCCACCTATGAGTGAGAACATGTGGTGTTTGGTTTTCCGTCCTTGTGATAGTTTGCTGAGAATGATGGTTTCCAGCTTCATCCATGTCACTACAAAGGACATGAACTCATCCTTTTTTATGGCTGCATAGTATTCCATGGTGTATATGTGCCACATTTTCTTAATCCAGTCTATCATTGATGGACATTTGGGTTGGTTCAGAGTTTTTGCTATTGTGAATAGTGCTGCAGTAAACATACATGTACATGTGTCTTTATAGCAGCATGATTTATAGTCCTTTGGTTATATACCCAGTAATGGGATGGCTGGGTCAAATGGTATTTCTAGTTCTAGATCCTTGAGGAATCGCCACAGTGTCTTCCACAGTGGTTGAACTAGTTTACAGTCCCACCAACAGTGTAAAAGTGTTCCTATTTCTCCACATCCTCTCCAGCATCTGTTGTTTCCTGACTTTTTAATGATCGCCATTCTAACTGGTGTGAGATGGTATCTCATTGTGGTTTTGATTTGCATTTCTCTGACGGCCAGTGATGATGAGCATTTTTTCATGTGTCTGTTGGCTACATAAATGTCTTCTTTTGAGAAGTGTCTGTTCATATCCTTTGCCCACTTTTTGATGGGGTTGTTTGATTTTTTTTCTCGTAAATTTAAGTTCTTTGTAGATTCTGGATATCAGCCCTTTGTCAGATGGGTAGATTGCAAAAATTTTCTCCCATTCTGTAGGTTGCCTGTTCACTGTGATGGTAGTTTCTTTTGCTGTGCAGAAGCTCTTTAGTTTAATTAGATCCCATTTGTCAATTTTGGCTTTTGTTGCCGTTGCTTTTGGTGTTTTAGACATGAAGTCCTTGCCCATGCCTATGTCCTGAATGGTATTGCCTAGGTTTTCTTCTAGGGTTTTTATGGTTTTAGGTCTAACATTTAAGTCTTTAATCCATCTTGAATTAATTTTCCTATAAGGTGTAAGGAAGGGATCCAGTTTCAGCTTTCTGCATATGGCTAGCCAGTTTCTCCAGCACCATTTATTAAATAGGGAATCCTTTCCCCATTTCTTGTTTTTGTCAGATTTGTCAAAGATCAGGTGGTTGTAGATGTGTGGTATTATTTCTGCGAGCTCTGTTCTGTTCCATTGGTCTATAGCTCTGTTTTGGTACCAGTACTATGCTGTTTTGGTTACTGTAGTCTTTTAGTATAGTTTGAAGTCAGGTAGTATGACCCATCTCATGTGCAGAGACACACATAGCCTCAAAATAAAGGGATGGAGGAAGATCTACCAAGCAAATGGAAAGCAAAAAAAAAGCAGGGGTTGCAATCCTAGTCTCTGATAAAACAGACTTTAAACCAGCAAAGATCAAAAGAGACAAAGAAGGCCATTACATATTGGTAAAGGGATCAATTCAACAAGAAGAGCTAATTATCCTAAATATATATGCACCCAATATAGGAGCACTCAGATTCATAAAGCAAGTCCTTAGAGACCTACAAGGAAGGCCTTCTTAAGCAAGATAGACAAAGCATAAACCAAAAAGAGAAGATTGAGAAATAAGATTACATTAAAATATAAAACTTTTGTGTGAGAAAAGACTCTGTAAACAAAATTAGAAGACAGACCTCAGACCAAAAGATATTTGCAATACATATGACCATTAAAAATTAATGAAGGAAGTAAGAGGAGAAGATTAGAAAGATTACAGAAAGAGCTCCTCCAAATCAATAAGAAGCAGATAAACAAGAGAAAAGAAAAATGGGCAAAGGATAGCAAAGGATTGTGGAGAGGATGAAATGAGTAAAGATATGTCTAGGTGCTCGGGGCTGCCTGGCGTGGAGCAGATGCCCAGCGATTGCTGGGTGATTAATAACATTGTCCTTCTGCCACTGCCATTGTGGTTCTTCTGGTTGGCAGCATTGAGAGAAGCGACCACATGTACGTACCCCTTCAACTACTGGTTCAATTAACACTGGTCCAAAATCTTACTGGAGGAAGGGGGCCACCAGGGCAGGAGCAGCTGCAGCACATCTCCGCAGAGCTGCTCTGAATCCCAGAGTCTTTGATGGGTAAAAACAGCTATCCCTGGATGGGCGCAGTGGCTCACACCTATAATCCCAGCACGTTGGGAGGCTGAGGTGGGAGGATGGCTTGAGGCCAAGAGTTTGAGAGCAGCCTGGGCAACATAGTAAGACCCTGACTCTACAAAAAACTTAAGGCCGGGCACAGTGGCTCATGCCTGTAATCCCAGCACTTTGGGAGGCTGAGGTGGGTATATCACCGAGGTCAGGAGATTGAAACCATCCTGGCTAACACGTTGAAACCCTATCTCTACTAAAAATACAAAAAATTAGCTGGACGTGGTGGCACGCGCCTGTAGTCCTAGCTACTCGGGAGGCTGAGGCAGGAGAATCTCTTGAACCTGGGAGGCAGAGGTTGCAGTGAGCCGAGATCGCACCACTGCACTCCAGCCTGGGCGATAGAGTGAGACTCTGTAGATAGATAGATAGATAGATAGATAGATAGGTAGATAGATAGATAGATAGATAGGTAGATAGATAGATAGATAGATAGATAGATAGATAGATAGATCGATCGATAGATGCATGCAGTAGCTGGGTGTGGTAGCATGTGCCTGTAGTCTCAGCTACTTGGGAGGCTGAGACAGGAGGATTGCTTGAACCCAGGAGTTTGAGGCTGCAGTGAGCTATGATCACATCACTGAACTGTAGCCTGGGCATCAGAGCCAGACTTTGTCTCTAAAAAACAAAAACAAAAAAACCCCCACAAACAGACAAACAAACACAGCTGGTCCTGACTGCATCCAGGAAAATAGATTCTGGGTGGGCCCAGAAAGCTCAGTGTTGGCTACGCTTCTACCATTTTATATTAGCCATTCTGCAAGCACTTTAGGGCATGTTGACTCAGATAGGGCTTGTTCAGGTGATTCTCCTTTTCTCCTACCCCCACTCCATTCAGCAAAGACTTGCGGAGAGTCTGTGATGTGCCAGGTACTTGGTTAGGCTCCTGTCCCAGTGGAGCTTTAAAAACAGACAACAAACTACCAAAACATTAGGTAACAAGAAGAATCACATGCTATCTACTGTGGGATGTTAGTGAGGGGAGCTGTGTGTGGGGACAGGGCACTGTAGGAACACTCTGTACCTTCTGCTCAGTACTGCTGAGAATCTAAAAAACTGTTCAAAAAAAGTATTAAAAAAGAGAGAATGACTTGTGGGGAGTTTTTACAGTTATGTCCATCTTGATGTGATTAACTTGTGTTTGGGATTTCTGTTTATATAATCGAGGCCCAATTATAGAAGAGGTCAGCAAACTTTTTCTGTAAAGTCCAAATAGCAAATATTTTAGGCTTTGTGGGCCAGATGGTCTCCGTCACGGCTACTCATCTCTGCTGGTATATATAGGTCGTATGTTAATGAATGAACGTGGTTGTGTTCTAATAAAACTTTATTGATACACACAGATTGTGAGCCGAATCACCCTGTGGACCATAGTTTGCAGACCCCTGATCTGTAGCTTTTTCTTGTCATGTCATGATCAGGAAGAAGCTGTCCATCTTTTTCTGGGCTTTAAAATAGTTTAAACAAAAGGCAAGACCTGTTTCTTGAAGGTCTGATAAAACTTCTCTGTGAAACCATTGAAGGAATTTTTGACAACCAATTACATTTCTTTTCATGGTTATTGATCTATTTATGTTTTCCACCTCATCTTGTGTTAACTTTTGGGATACACATCCTCTAAAACAAATGGCCAATTTCCTTTAATTTACAAGGATGCTGGGATAAAGTTTGTAACTGATTTAAACATTCAGTATGCACCTGTGATTAGATTTCTTCCTTCGCTTTCTATCTTGGGAGGACTCTTCCTTTTTCGGTCAGGCTTATGAGAGGTTTGTATATTTCATTAGTCTCTTCAAAGAATCAGCTGTTACTTTTACTTATTGGTCCTCTTGTTTTTAAGTTATTAATTTTTCTTTAATCTGAATTTAATTCTATATTTTATCTTTATTAACTTCACCCACTTTGAAAAAGTGGAATTCTTAGCTTATTTTCTCATTGTGTTTAGTAATAAAATCATTTAAGATTCTGCAATTTTCTTCCAAGTACATCTTTTACCCCATTTCACAGGTTTTGATTCGGAGTGTTGTTTCCTACATTGTTGAGTTCCATTTTTATTTCCTTTTTACCTACAACTTGAAAATGTCTTTAAATATTCCTGCATATAAAAAGGCATGTGTTAAACTTTCCTCGCCCTCTCTTATGGAAACCTGTACTCATATTCCCGCATTTAAAAAGGCATGTGTCAAACTTTCCTCGCCCTCTCTTATGGAAACCTGGACTCATATTCCCGCATTTAAAAAGGCATGTGTCAAACTTTCCTCGCCCTCTCTTATGGAAACCTGTACTCATATTCCCGCATTTAAAAAGGCATGTGTCAAACTTTCCTCGCCCTCTCTTATGGAAACCTGGACTCATCTGTAAAGCCCTGCAGAGGGTTCTTGTCCATGGCAGAGCTTTGTTTTCAGCATCCCGCAGCCCTTTGCAGATACCACCTTTTATTTTATATACTTGTTTATTGTCTGATTCCTTCCTTCTCTGCCACTGTTCTTAGAGGGTATTAGTCGAATTTGCTATGGTAACAAATAATCTCCAGATCTCGGTAGCTTAAAATAAAAAGATTTATTTCTCACCCTCGCTGTGTGCGCATTGCAGTTGGTGGTGGCTCTGTTCATCCTGGTCCCAGAGGGTGTTCGCCGTCTTGAATATTGTTGGGTTGCGCCAGCAGGAAAGGGAGGCCTTGGGCGGATCTTGTACCATCAGTTACTGCTCTGGCCCAGAAATGGCACATGTCTCTTCTCCTTCTCCCTGGTTAGAAGTAGCCACATGGCCTCCCAAGTCACAAGGGGACTGGGAACGGACTCATCTTATGCCTGGAGGGTAAAGAGGTGGGGATAGTTGGTGCATTTATTTGCTGCACACTGGAGAGTCTATCATTGAAGCAGGTCACAGTGGGGACTGTTTCATTCATCTGGACGTTGCCTGATGAGTCCTGGCCCACAGTCAAACATTCAGTACATATTTGTAGAGTGAATGAATTAACCAAAACCCTTTAATATACAAGGGATAGAAACCTGACTCAAAATAGCTTCAACAAAAGAGAATGTATTGGCTCATGTGTCAGAAAAGCCTAGAGGTAGAGCTGATGTTAGGCATGGCTGGATCCCGGCACTCAAAGGATGCCGTTAAGACTCTATCTGTTCATCTCTCTCCCCTATGCCCCTATCCCTCCCCTCCCCTTTAAGCTCTCCTTTCTTCATTGTTGGCTTCTTTCCAGGTAGAGCTGCTCCACACGGTGAGCCCAGGAGCTCCCAGGTAATCCTGGGCTTAGGAATCCCAACAGAAAGGCCCTGACTGAGTCAGTTGTTCCAGTGGGAGTCCTGTCTTTACCGTGTAACCCCTGATGGGGATGGGGGTGGGGACAGTTGGTCTTGGTCACACACCCTTCTTGGTACGGGGGTTGGGCCCACCCCTGACTATATGGTTAAGGGCTGGGAGGGTGATTCCCTAAAGGAAAACCACCAGAAGAGAGTATGGATTCAGGGTGGGTGAACCTGGCAGATCGTGGCTGCCCCTGGGTTGGGGCTCCTGGTCTCCCGATCCCAGCTTTGCATTTTGCCGTCAGCGAATGCATAGACTTGAGTAGTTCCTGCCACTCTTTCCAACTCTTTCTTTTGTTTGAGAAGGACAAAGACAGGTGAGAAGCAGCCTGTCCTCCTTCTAGAAGCCTGCTGTGCTTTTAGTAGAGACGGGGTTTCGCCATGTTGGCCAGGCTGCTCTTGAACTCCCGACCTCAGGTGATCCACCCACCTCGGCCCCAGAGTGCTGGGATTACAGTCATGAGCCACCACACCCAGCCTAGCTTGACTTCTTAAGATGCAGAGCTGTTGGGAACAATGCTTTGAGTTCCTCACCAGAAGATTTACTGTCATATCCTTGGCAGAGAGAAGTATGCCTTGGTTATTGGAAGGCCCAGGAGTTGAACAGTGGTGCAAATGGGCTGTAGCAGCATAATCTACTTCTCAGTTGCTGTTTGGGGACCAGCAAATCTACATGGATGGACCCTGATTTCACTGGGTTTATTTAATTTGGATTTATGGCTGCATTCATGTCACATTAAATGATTACCTTCAGCCCAGGTTCCAAGCATCGGAAGACATTGCCTCTCAAAACCCAGTATAAGAGACTTTTAAAATATCCACTAGTGTTTAACTTATGATGGAAACTTTTCATACTTCAGTATTTCACCAACTTATATGGTTCCTTTGGAGATCTTAATGATATGCGGCTGTCACTTTAAGTGAGATACTTTGGCTCTCGGTTATGAATAATCCCTTTTTATTTTCTCTGTAACATTGCAAGGGAGCAAAGGTTCATTCATCTTTTACCGTGGAAGAGTTGCATTGAGCCACTAGAGGGCACCCAGTCTTTATTTTTTTGTAACTTGGAATTTCCCTGACCCATATTTTGCTTTTGAACTTTCTTCTGGTGGTGTCAGAATTTTGGTTTGTTTGCTTAATAGATTTGAAAACAGCCATGTAGAAGGGATCATTGCAAACATGTAATTGTGGTGTTTCCCAGGACACGTGGAGTTAGATTCCTGCCCCGATGGTGCCTGCTGTGCTGCTAGCTGGTCTGGAACATCCTCTCCTACAGATAGCGGCTCCCTTGCCCTGGGTCAGGGTGGTTCAGTCAATTACATGGTGGTGGGGGAGAGTCTAAGGCCACGGAACAGCTTTTTGGCCACCCTCTAACCAAGGAATGGAAGTTTGTGTGCAGGTGGTAAGGGGGCATTTTGCTGGAGAATTAGTGGGAGAGTGGGTCAGAGCAAGGCTTTGGTAAGGGAGGTGACCCTTCTGAAACTGATCCTGGAGGTGACCCCAGCTCAGGACTCTGGCGAGTCATGGAACCCCCCCGTTCCTGGGCTGCCTGCGATCTGGACTCCTGCAGCACAGAGTCCTGTGCTCACTCATCATCCAGTTGTCCCTTGATCTCTGCTTAGGTTTTTGCTCACTTTCCGATTCCTGTTTTCAAACTCGTAGGAAGAATGAGTTTTACCTACAGACAGTTAGGAATAAAGGCCGTTCAGGTGGGTCTGCCGTGTGAATTCTGAGTGTCTAGAGTACCACTGGATACTGACTCTCCTTTATTTTCACGGCCTGATGATAGGAAGCTGCTTTTTGCAACCCTTCTTGAAACCCCAGAGACTGCATCTTTACTAGCCATGGTCCTTCCTTTTCCCCTGCCTTTCGGGGCCATCTGTTTACCCCTGTTCATAGCAGGGCCACACTCTACCCGCAAGACCCAAGGCCCAAGCCTGGCCCATCCCTGCCTTCCGCCAGCTGCCATGAGTTGCTAAGCAACAGCCTCTTCATGCTGCCCCCCTCCCTCCTCCCTCAGGACTTCTCTCTCCCACGGAATTGCTGACCCCATAGTTAAAGGCAGGCAGCTTTGCTCAGCTGGGCAGTTGCTCAGTGAAATGAGCATTTTCCTCTGTGAAGACCCCTCATCCAGCCCTCTGCTGACCCCAGTTTGCTCAGTGGCAGGCTGGCAGCACAGCCAGGCCCAGGAGGACAGGTGAGTTTCAGGGTGGAGCAGGGGGTCCACCTGGCTCCTGCTAGGGCAGTCGGGCCACAGGGGACTGGTGCTGTGGGGACCCCGTTCACGACCCTGTTCACGTTTCGAGAAAGGACACGTTGGCCTCCATGCATGTGTCCTGATGTCTCGAGAGGCCTGTTCTCCCTTCAGCCTAGGAAGACACCTCAATGAAGACCACAGCCCCGTCCTCCATTGAGCTGTTTCCTTATCTTCATTTCTTTCTATGGTCCTGTCATAGTGCAGGCGTCTGATAAAATGTTTGTTGGAAAATGAATCCGTGGACATGGGAAAATAGAGGTGGTCAAAACACATCCTTCCTTTCCCCTTGCTTCTGTTTTCACTTTATAATTGGCAACACTGCATGCATGTTGAAAAGTTATGTGGCTTGAGGGGATAGATAGCTGCTCAGTGAAACCCTAGGTCAGGACATGGACACTGCAGCCCGGCAGCTCCGGGACCCCTTCGTGTAGTCAATACTTTTTATTTTCTTGAGAGAAGACCTCACTCTGTTGCCCAGGCTGGAGTGCAGTGGCATAGTCACGGCTCACTGCGGCTTCTACCTTCCAGGCCCAAGCGATCCTCCCACCTCTGCCTACCATGTAGCTGGGACCACAGATGCATGCCACCACACCAGATTTTGCCATGTTGCTCAGGCTGATCTTGAATTTCTGGACTCAAACACTCCTGCCTTGGCCTCCCAAAGTGCTGGGACGACAGGCATGAGCTACCATGTCTAGCTGGTAGTCAGTACTTTTAATCTGTCTGGTGAGGTGATGCGGGAAGTGAGAGAGGGTTGCTGGTGGGGAGGCCGCCTGCTGCCCCAGCCCCATTCCTGTTCGTCTCCTTGCCCGCATGGGTGATGAAGAAGTGAAGCCCAGTGCGCTTCCTTTGTGGGGAGCTGCATGCCTGGTGGCCATGGGCTTGGCTGGAGAGCTCCTTCCTCTGTTTTGGGCTGTGATTTTAGTGGTATTATTACTCTGGGTAACAATGTTCTTTTCTGTTCTCTGCCTCATGTATAGAATTATCTCCCTAGGGGTGGAGGAAGGAGAAATTCGGAGGAATCTTGTCCTTGTGAGCATGTGTGAGCATTATTTTTCACCATATAACTTTTGCCGTTCAACTCACCCACAATGCTGAGAGCCGTGGGCTTGAGGGCGTGACCCTCTGTCTTGCGTGTAGATGTGTGTGGGTTGCATCCTCTTGCAGGTCCCCCTTCAGGCGAGTGCAGAGGCAGTGTGAAGACGCTCTGTGTGACCAGGTGGGACGTGCGGCCCTCCCAGGGTTGGGGTCGGAGTGCAGGCCCTGCCTTGCCTCCTGAGGCCTGCGCTGTAGTTGAGTGCAGGGCTTTTGAGTTTCTTGAAGCTAAATTGACGGAAAAGTAGACGCTTGAGATTTTGTTGACTGAGGTTTTCAGCAAGTGGAGACTGGAGAGTGATAGAGCATCAGGGAAAAGGAATCTTCAGAGAGGTGGCAAAACCTGCTGCGGTGGGAAGTCTTAAGTTTTTCTTCATCCCTGGCAATCCATGTGGACCATTTCTGGACCACAGTTGGCTCTGCTGTCCCGGGAACCAGTGACTTAGTCTCTTCCTGCTCTTCTCAGATCTGGCTCTGGGCCAGAGGTGTGTGCTGGCGACCCCATCTCAGGGCCCCGCTGGCCACGAGCTTCTTGGAGCAGCCAAGGAAGAGCTGAGTCTGTCCTTTTTTTTTCTGAGATGGAGTCTCACTCTTTTTGCCCAGACTGGAGTACAGTGGCATGATCTCTGCTCACTGCAACCTCTGCCTCCTGGATTCAAACAGTTCTCCTGCCTCAGCCTCCCGAGTAGCTACGATTACAGGCATGCGCCACCATGTCTGGCTAATTTTTGTATTTTTAGTAGAGACGGGGCTTCACCATGTTGGCCAGGCTCTGTGCTCTTCTTCTTAACACCAGGTTATTTCCCTGAAACCAGGGTCCTGTGGTGGCTCAGCCAGACACTGATTCCCCTCCCAGTGAGGGAGCCCAGGCCTCTGCCACAGGGGTGTGAACGGAGGGGCTCCGTGTTGGGAGAGGCACCTGACTGTGCTGCTTGCCGTGGAGGTCTCAGCTTTCCGCTCTGTGCTGTGTTACTGCTTCGTGCTCCATCAGGGACCTACAGGTGTGTCTTATAATGACTGTTAAACTAAATTTTAATTTACTTTAAGTTTCACGGGTAATGTACAGATACGTTTCCTAGCATGTCTAATGGGTGTGGTTACCACAAATTTGCCAGCACACCTGCATACACTGTGGGTTTCTTTCATTTTTCTCTCTAATGTTGTCAACCTGAAATGAGCTGCGGGCACGGACTCTCCACAGTGAAGCTGCTTTGGGGCTAGCAGGGTGTTGTAGCCTGGGCTGTGTGTGCAGGGTCGGACTGTAGGTGCCTCCGGGGGCTTGGAGCAAAGGAGAGATTTTAAAACCAAACAGGAGACATTGACGTAAGCTGTCTAGAAACAAAGACCCTTGGGGACAGGGGCTTTTTGGGGGGTTGGGGGAGCACAGCAAGTCGGCTTGTTGTCAGGCAGGTGTCCCTGATCTGGAGTGCTGTGGTTTGGAGAGACTCCTGCCTTGTTACCGTCCTAGGCACTCGTGTGGGAGGGGTTCTCCTTCATGGCTATGCAAATTAACCTGCTCTAGTCACTTTTGTTTGTTTGTTTTTTATTTTATTGTTTTTGAGGCGTCTGGCTGTCACCCAGGCTGGAGTGCAGTGGCACGATCTCGGTTCACTGCAAGCTCCGCCTCCTGGGTTCACGCCATTCTCCTGCCTCAGCCTCCCGAGTAGCTGGGACTACAGGCGCCCGCCACCACGCCCGGCTAATTTTTTGTATTTTTAGTAGAGATGGGGTTTCACTGTGTTAGCCAGGAGGGTCTCGATCTCCTGACCTTGTGATCCGCCCGCCTCAGCCTCTCAAGTGCTGGGATTATAGGCATGAGCCACCACGCCCGGCCTCTAGTCACTTTTTAACTTGCCCTGGCTGCCTTCCCAGGTCCGCACACACTGGCTGGCCTCCTCCTATCCCGTTGCTCCCCTGCCCCACGCAGGATCTGCCGGGTTCTGCTGAGGTAGCTTCCATTTGCAGGAGCACCTGGTTGTGTCTGATGATGTTTCGCTGTTGTCGCAGCGCTGCCCCAGACATCCTTGTGCTCATCCGTCTGCTCACCGTAGCTGCTCCTTCCTGTGTCCCGTGCACACGCATGCTGCTCCCAGTTCAGTTGCTGACCCAGATGCTTGTCAGCTGAGTCCTGTTATGTGGCGGAAGTCAGGCTTCCCAGACTCCACCGTGGTTTTTGGAGACTCCTGGGGCCTGGAGTACAGTGGGTACTTCCTGGCGGCCACGCTGTCCTCTGGGCAGGACTGAGAGTGTAGTTTGGGAAGCACCTTAAACCCATAACCACATCGAACATTAAAACAAAGAGATTCGAAACTGAGTTGTTTCGTGGCCTTGGTGTATCTCTTCCTGCTGTGCTTCACTGGATGGATCTGTGTTTTGGGCCCTGGGGGTCTGGGCTTGCCACCAGGTGTCTTTTTAAATGGCCACCTTTAATGGCCTTTTAAAATGGCCTTTTAGGTAGGTTTACTCTCTTGGAAGAAAAAATTGCGTAAGTCATTATATAAAGAGTTACTTGAAAAAACTTTCCACGCTGTATGCAAATTTGAGACAATGGGGAAATAAAGTGCATGCGAGAAGTTCTGATGTGCTTGGAAGGTTTAACTTTTCATCCAGGTTTTCCTCCCCGAGAGGACGCACACAGGCGCAGAGAGCTGGCCCGAGTGCCCGCTGTCTCTGCTGAAGATAATGGAGCCATTTCTGGCAATTTGTCCTCATTATCAAAATCAGCCTGCGGAGTTTTCCGAGTTCCCATTTATGGAGAAGCAGAGTGGAACTACACTTGCCGCTCTGCTGTCTCATTTTTCAGGCTGTTTCTGGGAGGAGGTGGGCAGGGGGTTGCTGCACGGAGCTCTGAAATGGACTGTAAGAGGCACTCAGAGAATCTGGGGAGAGGCACCGGCTTTGAGGACAGCTGGGTCCCCGCAGAATCCTCATCTGCGTTGTGCTTTTAGTGAGATGATATTTCCCGGGGAAGCAGAGCTTGCTAGATCATTTGCTAACTCCCTCCGAGTGCGTGAGCTCATTTATAGAAGGGCAGGTTCCTCTGACCAGAGTCTTTGCGCTCCTTGGAGCCACGTTACCATGGCTGGTTACAGAGGAGCTGGGCGGGCCAAGTGGACACTACCCAGGAGGTGGTTGGACTGGGAGCTGTGCCCGCCGGGCTGGGCAGTTGGATCCTCTGAGGGTTGAGGGCTCCCTCTGGCCTTGCCCCCACTGCCTTCCACCCACCCACAGGCCCTTAGCAGAGTCTCCACCAGATCCCGCAGCTGGGGAAGCACCTCCTTGGATGCGTTCCGAGAGCTGCTGGGAGAGGCACGGCGGGGATTGGCTCTGATGGTCGCGCAGCTCTGGTGTTAGGGCAGTGCTTTCTGGATTTGGTTTCTCCTTGGTCAACAGCGTTTTCTTTGTTGTTTTTGTTTTGTTGGGATTTAGAGCGGAACAGGAAGTGACTGGGCAGTCTCTATCCAGAGTGCCTAGCGTTTGACGTCACAGGCCTCTGCTGTGTGCTTGGTCCGTAGGTCCCGTGAGTGCCGGCTCGTGCTGTGAGCTGCAGGAATTCAGGATTCCAGGACATACAGGAGATTTGTTTGCCCAACCTTCATGGCAGCAGAGGCCACAGGAGAGGGAGGGAAGGCGAGCTGCTGGGCCCAAGATGTGGGCCACATGGGGGTGATGGGAGGTGGGACAGGGCCATGGGGGAGCCTGATTTCTCCGGAGGTCTGGGTTATCCTGGAAGTCCAATGGGGAGTGGTGGTGTCTGCTGCAGTGGAGAGTCCTGTCACCGTGAAGGAGGCTGTCATGAGCCAGGCCAGGACAGGACATGGGCTGGAGTCTGGGCTGTGGGCCTCAGGGAAGCCAGGCAGATGACTCAGTGCACAGGGCTCCTACCCTGGCCTCTGAGTGGGCAGAGGTGGCCCCGTCAGGATGGGCTTAGGGTCTGGCTTGGTGGTGTCATGGCAGGCAAAGGCAGATGGCGGTGTATGTGAAATACCATAAGAAGCCTGGTGGGTTTCAGAGACTCCAGTGATGCTGGTGCTTCCTCATGCTGAGGTACAGGGGCTGAGCGCCCGGGGGCTGCTGGGCCATGAGGTGTCCATGTGGCCTGGGGAGGGGTTGCAGAAGCAGCACAAATGCCAGCTAGGGTGAGGCGGGGCTGGGCAGGTACAGGTGGCCCTGAGATGAGGCTGTTGGCTCTATAGGCAGCCCCTGGATGCTTGGGAGGCAGCCATGGCCTCATAAAGGGCAAAGGCTGTTCTCAGTCCCTGGCTCCAGGGGGACCACATGAAGGGCTGGCCTTGCCTCCCCAGGTGGGCCTCCCAGTGTTACCAGGCCTGCATGGAGAATCCTCAGCAGGACCTGGAGGACAGCTTGTGCTTAGTGGGCGTCTGTGAGGCTGCGAGCCAGGTTGGCAGCTCCCGCTCAGGAGCTTCTCAGTTCACAAGACAGCCTGAGTCAGGGGGCTGCACGACCGGGGCAGCTTCAGACCCCAGCTCTTCCAGGCAGGGAAGATGCAAAGATGACAGGTGAGGAAAAGCGCGTTAGGGAGCTCCAGGCACCCCGTGCTGTGAGACCTCCTGGCCTAGGAAGAACAAGGGATGCATACCATGAGGACGAGGCCGGCTGCACCCCCTCTCCTGGCTGCCGGTGTATGCCAAGGCTCTAGACAGACAGTGACGCTTTTGGGTGGCACCGTCACTGCTGTTGATCCTGAGCAGTAACCAGCAGCCGCCCCGTTACAGACAAGGTGGTAAGGTCTGTGGATACCTGATTACCTGGGGGTCCAGGGGCCCACCGCCCCCCACTCAGGCTGACACATTCCCTCTCCTGCCCCACTGTGCTTCCTCCTAGGCCCGCCAGCGCCAGCACCTCGAGGTCTCGCTGCCCCGCAGGACTCGCCTGTGGGACCGGGGGTAAGTCCAGGCCCCCCACGGCCTCCTTCAGAATTCCAGAGTCAATTACTTGCAAGAAAACCCTCTGTCTCCGCTTAAACACAGTTGCTCCCTGTGTGCTTCTGTGTGGCTGGGGAGGATTGCTGGCGGCGGCGGGGTGTCCCCTCCTGCCCTGTCTGTGCACTCCCAGTGCGGGCTTTTAGAGGGGCTGCTGGCTCGCAACCCCTATGTTGCTGTATAGGGCATCTCCACATCTCCCTGGCAGTTACATCTCATGGTGGCAACTCTTTCAGGACTGGATGGCCTTCGCTTTTTCTGAGAGACACCGAGGTGTGGTCCTCACCCTCTTTGCTCTCCAGACTAACTCCACCAGGAGCGGTGCCTGGCAGCTATTGGTGTCCAGGGCACCCGCCAGGCACCCTTGGCCCTGTAGGCCAAGCAGCCACTGCTGGTGGAGACTAGCACTGCTCTGAGAACCATGAGCTGCTGGCAGCTGCATGTCGAATGGTGCAGATCCCCATGGCGCTGGGACTTCCTGGGTGGGAGGAGAGGCTCCTTCCCGCTGGGCCGTTGCCCGCCGGCGGTCTGAGCTGAGCTCCTGCTTGGCTGCCATTCTGGAGTCCCGAGACACCCGTGGTGCTCACCTGTGGCTCCAGGCTGGCTTTGGCTGTGTGATTTCGAGTGAGGTCAGATGTGGCTTGTTCCTGCTGATGACTTTGTCTGCCAGCATAACCCTCAAAATTGACTTTCTAGAAAAGTTGACTAATTCAGTATCCAAGGCTGTCTCCAGGAAGCAGCTTTAGTATGTCGTCTGCAGTGGGAAGCTGGATCACAAATGAAGAATACTGGATTCACCTAAAGACACGAGTCTGTGGACGGCCTCCCGGGCTTCCTGCTGGCCCAACCTGGCATTTTCCCTGGAGCAGTTTCTATGTGACCCTGAGTAGTCACAATACCTTGCGGGGTCTCAGGGAAGCTGGGCAGGCCCCAAAGATCTCCTCTGCTCCCTGAAGATGCTGCTAGGGTCCCCTGGGGATGCTTCATGCACCCCGCCTCCCATTCGTTCCTCAGTGCCTCTTCATACATTGGGGCCTCTCTGCCAGCACCTGGTGTGGGCCAGCCACCGTTGCTGACAGTGAATGTCTCAGGTGCTGGCTGTGTGTACTGGAGTTAGAGTCCAGGTTTGAGATCCGTGGCTTCAGTAGTGCCTGGGCCCCCAGCCCTCGGCATCAAGGTGGTCATTGCCTTAACAGGGAGGTTTGTTCGATAGGAGTGCAGGTGGCTAGAATCGGCAGGGCCTTGGAGGTGCTCAGTCCAGTGCTGGCAAGGGACAGAGAGGCATGGGCCAGGCTGCCCCTGTAGCTGGAAATGCTTTCTCCTTTCTTGCTTGTTTTCCTTGTTAATAATATTCTTATTTAAATATTATGATCTGGGGTAGATCATGGAATCACCTCTCTGTCATTAAATAAAGGAACTTGAGAAGTGGTCCCAGGTTCCAGAGCTGCCCTGGCCGGGAAGCTGCAGGCATCACTCCCTTCCATGGCTGGATCCAGGGCTGCCCCGTTCCCCGGTGTGGCCAGTGCATGCTGGGAGCTTTGTGGATGGACTGGCAAGTTTCTGAGCCCCTCACCTGTGCTCTCTTTCCTTCCAGTTGTCGATTTCCCAGCTGGTGGCCTCCCCGCGATCCCCGACTCAGCACTGCTTGGCCAGGCCTACTTCACAGCTGCCCTGTGGCTCTCGGGCCTCCCCGTCTCAGGGAGTAAGTGCTGCCCACCTCCCGCCTCGCCTTCCACCAAGGAATGGCTCCACAACTCCTCACTTCGGGTTTTTGTGCTGTGCTGGTCCTCAGGTGGCAGAGACCTTGCAGGTTCCTTGGGATGTGGGTTGGGCGGGGGGCATTGCTTACTCTGAGGCCTCAGACAGTTGCCACCATTCTGTCTTGGAGACCAAAGAAGAATGTGGCCCGTGAGTTCTTCATGCCACGGCACTTGATTCAGATTGTGATCTACCCACGAAAACAAAGCTGAGGTGCCCCTAGGTCTCTACATGAAAGTAAAAGGAAGGTGTGGCTGAATCTGTAGACAGAGGCTGAGACAGGCACCCACCACCCCGGGACCCTCCTTGCTGTCAGCAGCTAAAGGAGGTGAGTGGAGGCCCCCATCCTGGCCTCAGGGTGCGCTCCTGGCTAAGATTGGCCCGCATTGCCACCAGCCTTGGGGAATTCCTATGGAGTTTGGTTTCCAAAGTCAGCTGATTCACCTGCAAACCGCATCTCGGGTCCTAACTGGAGTTATGTTGAGGAAAAACAGTTTCTTTTAATTCCTTGTTTGAAAACACTTCTAGCACCATGAGTCTCTGCCGCCTTATCTAAAGCATCTCTGGGGCTCGTGTGTTTGTGAAGAACTTGCCTAGCTTTTTATTACTGGTGCCTGAGACATGATATGTGAGAATGACCTGGTTTCCTCTGGACTGGAACAGAAAGCCTGGGAATGAAGCTTGAGGGAGCACATTCCCAACTCCCAAGCCAGCTCCTTGCTGAGAGGCCTGCCTCGGCCTTGGAGGGGAGTGGAGGTGGAATACGAGTGAATGACAGGAAGGTTCAGGGGCTGTGAGGACAAAAGACTGTCCAAACACACCAGCGAGGGGCTCGGTGCCACGGTTTATCTTGGAGTGTTGAGGAAGCTTCATCTTTCTGTTCTATAAACATATTTTGATGTGAATTTCCCATCTCAGGTGTCAGATGTCTCCCACAGTCCTGACCTGCTCATAAAATTAGGATTCCTTCCTCACTGCTTCTCAGCTCACAAATTGGGTTGCCACATGAAATATAGGGTGCCCAGTTAAATTTGGACTTCAGGTAAACAACAAATAATTTTTTGGTATAAGTATGTCCCAAATATTGCAGGGAACATACTTATACTAAAATTATTTGTTGTTTCCCTGAAATTCAAGTGTAATTGAACCTTCTGTATTTTTATTTGCTAGAGCTGGCAACCCTCCAGAGGCAATTCATCGATGAATCCCCTTAGATCTGGGCACCGTTGGTTGTTAGGAGTTGGGGTCCTTGGTGGCCTCACTCGAAAGCCCTCGTTTTGTTCAGCAGGAGTTCCCATTGGAGGGCGGTATCTCCCACCTGGAAGCTGACCTGAGCCAGACCTGCCTGGTCCTGGAAACATCCATTGCTGAACGGTTACAGGAGCTGCCGTTCACGCCTTTGCATGCCCCTATTGTTGCGGGAACACAGACCAGGAGGTGAGGTGTGGGTCTGGGTGGGATGGAACCAGGCACGTGCTGTGTCGTCAGACTGTTGGACCTTGTGAACACCAGGCGTTCCACAGGGAGGTGCATCAATGGGTGCCCCCTTTCCCGGGAGGCTGCCTGAGGAGTATCTGTCTCAGCTCTGCAGGGCAGCCCTCGAGAGCCTCCATGGTGCTCCTGCAGTCCTCCGGCTTTCCCGAGATTCTGGATGCCAATAAACAGCCAGCTGAGGCTGTCAACCCTACAGACCCCGTGACGTTTAACCCTCAGAAGGAGGAATCGGATTGTCTGCAAAGCAACGAGATGGTGCTACAGTTTCTTGCCTTTAGCAGGTAAATGCTTGAATATTCTGTGTTACTCATCTGGCTTTCACATTTCCTGTGTTGAAGAGAAACTTTGCTGAGATTCTGACCTGGCAGAACTCTCTGTGCTCGGGTCTCAGTAGATTCGGGAGTGCCATCTGTTTTTGTCTTATCTTGGCGGGGACCCACCCATGGTATGCTAAATGCTGGGAAAGCTGCTTCGCCCCATCTTTTGTGGTCCTTCGGTGTGTTGTCCAGGTCTTAGATCTTAGTGTAGCTCCGAAGGCAGCTTCTGTAGCCGGGAGTGTCCTTATACTCTTGAGTGCTGCTGTCTGGCCAGCTTGCTGAGAGCACAGCAAAGCGGTTCCGTTGGTGACCGTGGCAGCCTCTTTACTGTTGCCCCAGCAACTAAGGTGCCTGGACCATCCCCTTATGCGAATGCACATCAGACCCCTCAGGTGCTGTGCCATGGATACTCGATTAACCCAGAGCTGTTGTTGGATTCAGAGTGGCCCAGGACTGCCGAGGAACATCATGGCCAAAGACTGTGTATTTCACCTTCCAGTTCTACCGCTTCCCACCCGCAACAACGCCACGACTGCAGCTGGTCCAGCTGGGTGAGGCTGGCCAGCCCGGCTCTGGTGCCCTGACCCACATCCTCGTGCCTGTGAGCAGAGACGGCACCTTTGATGCTGGTGAGTACTCATGTGCGTGGCAAAGGTGAGACATTCTGTGCTGAGTTGTGTGTGTAAATTGTCAATGTTATGGAAGTGGTACTATGAAAAGTTTAAAACATATACAACATTAGAATAACACGGTGAACCAGTGCAGCAAGCCCTCAGCCCCAGCAGCTCTTAGCTACCTCCCAACCCAGCGTCCTCCCCCAAGCCAGGGTTGTTTTGAAGCAAATCCCAGACATTACACAATTTCATGTATGAGTATTTCCTTATGTGTATCTAAAAAATTAAGAATTCTTATTGAAAAACATAATTGGTATTTCCCACCTAAAATAATAACTCCTAATATCATCAAGTATCTAGCCAATGTTACAATTTTGCTAGTAACCTCGTACCATTTTTTTAAGTTTGTCCAGAAATAAGGTCCATACTGGTCGTGGAGCAGTGTGGCTCTTCAGTCTCTGTCTGCAGTTGCTTCACCGTGCCTGTCTCTGTTGTTTCTTTTTTATGTATTTGTTGAAGAAGCCACATTGTACTGTAGAGCATCCACCCCACAGTCTGGATTTTGTTTTTGTATCCTGGTGGTAACATAAAGGTGTTGTTCTCTCCCCTCTTTACCTGTCAATTGGGAGTTAGATCTAGATGCATTGTTAGATGCTTGGTTTTGTTTTTGTTTTTGGCAAGAATTCTTTGTAGCGGGTGATGTTTGTGCCACCTCCTTCACCTCTGCTGCACCCTTGGCGTCTGCTTACTTCTTTTTATGTTGCACCAGCAGCCATTATGCCCACTGCTGTGTCACTTGTGCAGTAGTGACGTTCTGTTTCTAGAACACCTCCCTTGTTTGTTAGCTGGGATGCTTCCAAAGCCAGAAACCTCCCGGCATCAACTTTTTGCTTATGTTGAGATGCGGTTTGTATGGGAAAGGCTGGATGATACTTGATTCTTACCTTTATTTGCCAATTTCCAAAGTAATTACATGGTTCCCTGGCATCCTTCAAGGATGGGGACCAATGACTTTCTTTTCTTCAGGTGTCATTGTAAACTAATAAATTGAAGCTACATTGAATAGAAACACGCCTGACATGTTGGTATTTTTATTGATGGTCAGTTTCCCCATCTTGGTTAGTGACACAGCTCATAAGGGACCCAGCTGGGGTCTCAAACACTGCTGCCTCTCGAGGTAGAAAGTGGCAGGTGGGAAAAGTGATGTTGAAGTACTGACCTCAAGTGCAAGTAGCCTAGCAATGGCACCTGACAACAGAGACACAAAGCAAATGCAGCGCTAGGGATCGAGGAGGCTGTTAAACAATAGCCAAGAAAGTAATTCCCTAGGAAAAGGAACAGTTCTGAATCCGTGAACTTCTAACATACGTAACCTCAAGATAGGAAGGAGAACTTGATGGACTTATAAGGAGAAATCGGCAAAACCCCACAATCCTGGGAGCTCTAGACGTACTTCTCAGTAGATTGTTGATCAAACAGAAATAAATTAATAAGGATATTATAAAATACAGTTTAAAAAGGTGATCTGAGAAAACCTGTACACCCCATTTAGAGAATATGCATTATTTTAAAGCATACTTTGAACCATAGAAAAACGGATCATCATTCATATATATGTTTTTAGCTCACCAAGCAGGCATCACCCTATACTAAGAGAATTGGTATCAAATCTAATTTTATAACTTTCTCTGGTCATAATGCCACAAGATCAAAAGTCAGTCACTCCCTCCCCTACAACCACTCTGAACTGCTTTTTTTTTTTTTTTTTAATTTTAAAACATGCTTCTAATTATTCCATGGGTCACTGAAGGCCTCAAATAGAAATGCCTAATTATTTAAAACTGAATGACAAAATAATATTGCATATCAAAACTTAGGAGATGCAAGTAAAATTGTAAATACAGGGGAATTTACAGTTTTAAATGCCTGTGTTGGTGAAGAAGAGAAGTACCCTTCCAGATATTGTTTTAATTGTTCAACTTAAGAAGTTTGGGGGGAGAAAAGACAGACAAACCCAATAAAAGTAGAAGGAAAAAAATTTGATGAGTGTAAATGCTTAGAAGACAAAACAATAGAACAGGTCAGCCAAACAGTTGGGCACCAGGGTCACCAGGTACAACAGGGCATGCTTCTTGTTTCTTGTCCATGGGCACAGTCAGTCAAGAGAGGCAGATGGCGGAGATGAAAATATCACTGTCTTTATCATGCATTTATTCATGATAAAGAGGGTGTAGGACTTGGTTGGTCTGAGAGCCAGCTGTGCCCACTGGCGCCAGCCCCCAATGTGGATAGCCTTTGATGCAGGTGGAAGTTGGCCAGACAGCAGCGGGCTTGGCACCTGGGGTGAGCCCTCGCCTCTCTGCATGCCTGGAAGCACATCTCGGACTGTTGCATTCTCTCCTGTGGGCAGATCTGAAAAGAAGAGAGTGGGGAGGAGGAGTGAGCAGCCTAGTTAGTTAGTTAGCTCAGTTAGTCTATTCCCCATCCCCAGTCAGCTGAGCTGCTCTTGCCCTGAGAGGCACAGGGGCTGGGCAGAGAGAGGCCACAGGAGGCTCCTTTGCATGGAGTTGTGAAGCCAGGGAAGGACATGCTCCTACAACATTTCTGGGGTTTGGTTTTCTCAACTCATTGGCCTTCATCGTTACTAAACCAGGGGTGTGGCCTTTGTCTTTGCGGGGAGGGGGCTGGTCACCACCATGGCGTTTCCAACCTTCCTGGATCACTTCAACTAAGCCAACCACCTTTCCTTTTTCATTCCTCCCAAGGCCTTTGGTAGGCAGTCCAACTGATGTCCCCAGAAGGCTGTAAAATGGATCAGATTAATGCGTTGCTCTCAAGGCTCCTCTGTACCCACTGCTGAAGACTCATTCCCTACTCTGTTTCCCATTCCAAATTCCATCCAGTCATTTTATCCAGCACAACTCATCAGAGGCTCTGCAGTGAAGTTAAATGATAGCATTGAGATCATTCAATAAAAAGGCCAACCACTTAGAGATGCTCCTGGCTTGAATATCAACCCCTTTCCATGATGAATTTCCCAGAGAGGAATTAAAGTCCCCAAATTAAATTTCCTTGCAGGTTGAAGTCCAAAGAAATGAAACTCCAAAATCAAATTTTCTTGTCATTATGAATTAAAATCCAAAGTCCAAAATCCTTAAGTTGAAGTCCAAAAAAACCCCACCCGACTGATTTCCATTTCTTACATAGCTGAGTCTCTGCTTGGGCAGGTCTGGACTTCCTTCAGCAGCCGCAGCTTGCGGGAGGGTTCTCCCTGGACGACGGGCACGGTTCCCTAGGGCCTTGGGAGTTGCATCAGTTCAGGACTGAGCCTCTCATAAGCCTCACTTAAAAGATACTTGTTGTTGTTGTTGAACTATAACATGCGTATGGTAAAGAGCACAGATTGCCAGTGCATGGTTCTATTATTTTAAAAAATTAATAATTTTATTTTTTTAGATCGGTTTTAGGTTTACAGAAAAATTGAGTAGCTGGTACAGAGAGTTCCCACAGGACCTCCCCCTCCAAGAGTTTCCCCTATTATTAACATTTTGCATTGGTGTGACCTGTTCTTTCTTCGGGTTGTTTTTGGGGGTTTTTTTTTTTTTTTTGAGACAGGATCTTACTCTGTCACCCAGGCCAGAGTGCAGTGGCACAATCACGGCTCACTGCAACCCCTACCTCCTGGGCTCAAACAATCCTCCCACCTCGGCCCCCACGTAGCTGGGAGCACAGGCATGCACCACCGTGCCCAACTAACGCTTTTTTGTAGTTTTTATAGAGATGGGGTTTTGCCATGTTGGCCAGGCTGGTGTTGAACTCCTTGGCTCAAGTGATCCTCCTGCCTCAGCCTCCCAAAGTGCTGAGATGTCAGGTGTGAGCCACCATACCTGCTGTGTGACACATTTGTTACAATTGATGAACCAGTATTAAAAAAGTATTATGAACTAAACTCATAGTTTACGCTAAAGTTCATTCTGCATTATACAGTCTGTGATTTTGACAAATACATGACATTGTGATTCCACCATGATGGATCATACGGAATAGCTTCATCGCCCTACACCCCCGCTGCGCTCCACCTATTCAGCCCTCCCTCCTCTCCGGGCACTACTGTTCTTTTGACTGTTTCCATGTTGCCTCTTCCAGAACGTCATACAAGTGGTACCATAGTTTGTGGCTTTTCAAAACTGGTTTCTTCCAGCACTGTGGATTTGAAGTTCCTCCATGGCTGTTTATGTCTCGCTCAGTCATTTCTTGGATTGCTGAATGACACTTCATTGCACATACATGCCACAGCCTGTTTTTCCATTCACCTCTTGAAGGGCATCTTGGTTGTTTACAGTTTTTGGCAATTTTGAATAAAGCTGTTAGAAACATTTGTGTACGGGGTTTTGTGTGTACATAATGTTTCAACTCACGGGTAAATACCAAGGAGTGTGGTTGCTGGATCACGTGGTAAGAGTATGTTTAGTTTTGTTCGGAATCACCATACTGTCTTCCAAAGTGGCTGGGCCTTTTGGCGTTCCCACCAGCAGTGAATGAGGGTTCTGGTTGCTCCGTATCCTCACCAGCATTTGGTCTTGTCAGTGGTTGGGATTTTCGCTGCTCTAGCAGGCCGTACAGTGGGGTCTTGTTGTTGTAATTTGCAGTTCTCTAGTGACGTATGATGTGGGGCATCTTCTCGTGCTTATTTGCCTTCTGTACATCTTCCTCCATGAGATTTCTGCTCAGATACCTGAACGGATGTCTGTATACATTTTGGGTGCAAGTCATTATCAGACATGTATTCTGCAAATGTTTTTTCCCGATCTATGGCTTGTCTTTTTATTCTCTTACCAGCATGTTTGGCAGAGTGAAGTTTTTCATTTTAATGAAGTCCAGCTCATTAGTTATTTCTCTTATGGATTGTGCATGGGTTGTATCTGAAAAGCCATCTCTGAGGTCACCTAGATTTTGTTCTGTGTTATCTCCTAGGAGTTGTATAGTTCTGTGGTTCACATTTAGGTCTGTGATCCATTTTGAGCTAATTTTTATAAAAGGTACAAATTTTACCAAGTGAACACATCTGCGTAACCACCTCCCAGCCCGGAAGGGGCTCTGGAACAGGATGCAGAGGCCTCCCTCACCCCAGTCCTTCACCTCATCCAAGGGAACCACCCTTCTGAATTCCACTACCGTAGATCGATTTTGCCCCCTTTTTTGGACTTCGGTGGGATCATGTTTTATGTTCTGTTTTGGATCCCACTTTTGCTGGCCTCTTGTCTGTGAGGTCCCTGTTCTGTCTATAGCACTAGAGTTTCCATTTTCCTGGCTGTAGAGAAACCCAGTGTCTGGTGATTCTGTGATACTTCTCCATTCAAATAGGCAATGGAATGGGTTCTAGTTTTTGGCTCTTTTGCGTAATGCTGCTGCGAGTGTGCTTTTGGTGCACATGGGCCATTGTGTTGGATATGTGCCTGGGAGGGAACGGCTGGGTTGTGGAGCAGCACCTGTTGTTAGATTTAATGGATCTGCCAGGCAGGTTTCCCTCGTGCTGTGCCAGCTTCCACATCCATCAGCAGGAGCCCGGCAGCCCAAACAGCGCCATGCCCTTGCCAGTCACATGGTGATCACTGGTTTCTTTGTTTCTTTGAACCATCCTGATGTGGAGGCATCTGGTGGTCGGAGCTTCCGTGATGATACTGAGTGCCTTTCACAGGCCTGCTGGCCTCGGGGGTATCGTCGTTCATGAGGCATGTGTTTAGGTCCCCCCTGCCTGTTTTCTAGTGTGCTGTCTGTGTGTGTGTGTATGCGTGTGTGTGTTTCAACGGATAGGCATTCTTTCCATAGCCTGTCACCAGAGTTAATAGGACATGTAGGATTTTAAAGCACTGGCCCCATACCCACCAAATTTAGACAAGCCAATTCCCAGCCCCTGAATCATTGTCCTAAGGAAAATTATGTTCTCAGAATCCAAAATTTGACATTGCCAGAGACTCGGGTGTCTGAGTGAATAAGGGTAGATGGGAGAACACCTTGGTTCCAGCTTCCCAGGCCTTTACCTCGTCCTGATAGGGAGGAAGATCCACTAAGAGAGCAGCATCTGAGGCGGGGCTGTCTTCCTGGCAAAGCCGTTGGGGGGCTTGTGCCAAGGCCCTGCACACTGGTCCCCCTGAACTGAAGCTTCCCGCAGCCACGCCCGTGGGCCTGGAGTAGCCCAGGAGCCCAGGGCTCCCGAGAGTGGTTTTCTCCGTTTTTGGGTGTTCGGAGCTGTGAGTGGCCTTTCTTCTCATCACCTCTTCTTCCTGCACCTTTCGAGGGGCTCTGCCGAGGGCATGGTCTCCCCCGTGTGCCCTGGGGAGCCCATGGTTCCCTCCTCGGCCCTGGGCTTGGTGCCTTCGACCCTTTTTGCTTTCTTTGCTCCTGTCCTGGCCTTCTGCTTCCTAACATGTGTCTCTTGGTGTTTTTGTCTCGTGGGGCCCTCCTCAGTGTGAGAGCTGAAGTCACTGAATTTTGGATCAGCCAAGAGTATCTGTTCTTCTGAAGGACACCAGTCCATTTCCCCTCCCGGGGCCCTCCCAGCCGAGAGGCATCTCCATCAGACCAACCTCCAGTCCTGCTCCGGGCCACCTAGCACAGCCTCGCCATGTCTTGCTTAGTGGATCTCCTCTTTCCCAGGCCCTCTGCAAGAGCCCTAATCCCATATGTCCCCACCTACAGAAACCGTGCCATGTTTTGGAATGTTGCTTAACTGTTTATCTTGAATTATGTGAAAGTAAGTTGTAGACATGCATGGTAACACTCTACCTCTAAATAAGCAACGTGCATCTCTTAATAAGGGTACCCTTTTATATATGTGCCATTCTAGAATCACATTTAAGAGAATACGAATTTCGTAGTACCATTTCCCCATTTGTCCCCCATGTATGTTTTTTTGATCTGGGATCCAGCCCAGGTTCCTGTATTGTATTTGTGATTATCGCTTTAATCTGGTAGCCGCTTGCATTCTTTTCCAGTGACACTGGCTTTTGGGAGAGACCACGTGAGCTGTCTTGCGGAACGCCCCGTGTTCCATGCTCATCTGCTTGCTTCTTCCTGTTGTTGAGCTTGTTGCTTTATCCCTGCAGTTCTTGAACGCTGGGAGCGAGGGCTGAAAGCTCAGTTTGATTCTGGATCTCAGCATGAACACTTCATTGTCAGGGCCGTGTGCTTCACAGCCCACCACCTCAGGAGGCGCGAGTGCCAGACCATCTCATCGTTACGATGCCGATTTGGTCGCTTGGTTGAGATGCCCACCCCCAGGTTTCTCCTGTAGAAAGACTTTTTCCCTTTGAACTGACTGAAGAATTCCTTGGGCCGTTTTTTGGCTTCATGGAAATAATCTGGTCCCCAGCAACCTCCCACCTCTTGTTTTAACACCCTGGGCCGAGCTTTGCTTGCGTCAGTTATTTAATCGGTGTTTTCGAAATGGTGGTTTGTCTAATTCTATCATTTGGTCTGCTCTGCCTTTATTAGCTCACATTCTTTGTTAAAAAAGAACTTTTCCTACTGACAGGGGATGAACTACAGATACGTGCTCCAAAAAGATGTGTGCTCCAAAAAGACAAAGGTTTAATTCCTTCCCTTTAATTGCCGGTTTTCAGAGTGAGAAGTCAGTGGAATAGTTAGCCCAGTAGTGGCGATCCCAGTGTTAGGTATCTGGCTGTTTTCCTTTGTCTTTGGAGTGTGGCTGTGGCCTCCTGCATCTTCATCGATGCGCCAGATTGCACTCATTATTATTCCAGGAGCCCTTCCGGCCCTTCACCCACTCTGATTGGCCTTTGAGCGCCTCCTGCTTTCTGGAGCAGTGCCGATTCCAGGCTTATCTTGTGTTCTCCCTGCTGCCAGCCAGGGCCGGTTTCTCTGTGGAGCCTGGTCCGTCTGAATGGGCATGACGTTTCGGAGATCAGGATATGGGGTGCTGGCCGGGTGTGGTAGCTCACGCCTGTAATCCCAGCACTTTGGGAGGCCGAAGCAGGTAGATCACAAGGTCAGGAGATCGAGACCATCCTGGCTAACACGGTGAAACCCCGTCTCTACTAAAAATACAAAAAAATTAGCTGGGCGTTTTGGTGGGTGCCTGTAGTCCCAGCTACTTGGGAGGCTGAGACAGGAGAATGGCGTGAACCGTGGAGGCAGAGTTTGCAGTGAGCCGAGATCGCACCACTGCACTCCAGCCTGGGCAATAGAGCAACACTCCGTCTCAAAAAAAAAAAAAAGAAAAAGGATGTGGGGTGTTTTGATTCTGGGTCTTCTTGCTTCAAAGCCTTTTGCCGGGAAGAGCTGGGGGAATGTTAAAACGTGAGTTCATGTTGATCTTCCTAAGTCAGATTTAGAATTTTTCTCATAAATTTCCTTATATTATTTGTATCTCTCTTACACGGAAAATCATGGTTTCTCATCATGTATTTACTTATTTATTTTGCCTAACAGCGTATAGAATGCATTTTCCCAATGACACTGCTGATGTTAACTGTTGACTTAATGTCAACAGTGCGCGTCCTGCTCAAGTCAGGTTCTTCACAGTTCCTTTTGGGCTCTGTCCCACCGAGGGTGTAGAATTGGTTTAGTGTGACCAAAAGCCCTTGAAATAATTCTTATCTCCAGTTTGATATTCAGTACCCCGCGGGCTCCACCCCCTGCCCAGCCCCCTAACGGTAACCAGACTTTTCGTTTCTGGCTGATCCTTCCAGTGTTTTTATTGATTTGTTTTTTCAAAAATAAGCAAATATTTACATTTTATGTTCCCTGTTTTCTAATTCAGTGGTAACACACCAAACACGCTCTTCTGCTCCCTGCTTTTTTCAGTTAACGTCATAGCCCAAGTTTGGCTGCACAGACATCACCTGTGCCTGTTTCTACGGTAGCTGCGTCATGCTCTGTGGGCTGCACAGATGTCAGCTGTGCTTGTTTCTATGGTAGCTGCATCATGCTTTGTGGGGTGGTTGTGCTGAGTAAACAGCTGCACAACCACCCTAATAGACATTTGCATCATTTCCAGTATTTCGCTGTCTCAGCAGTTAGTTCTTTCTGGTTCTGGAAAGGGGATTATGGAATCGTAGGCTTCATTGGTATTGACAGACACTGCCCCGCACCCTCTGCCGGGTGCCGCTGCCCGGGGCTCCACTGGCAATCCCCGGGGCTGCTGGTTTCCTCTTGCTCGCCGTCACAATGGGGCGTTAACGGCTGGTGGCTTTACAGTCCCGTAGATGTGAAGTCCATCTTATTGCAGTTTTTTTGTTTTGTTTTGTTTGAAATGAAGTCTTACTCTGTTGCCCAAGCTGGAGTGCAGTGGCGCAATCTTGGCACACTGCAACCTCCACCTCCTGGGTTCAAGTGACTCTCCTGCCTCAGCCTCCTGAGTAGCTGGGATTACAGGCATGAGCCACCACGCCCAGCTAATTTTTGTATTTTTAGTAGAGACAAGGTTTCGCTGTGTTGGCCAGGCTGGTCTTGAACTTCTGACCTCGTGATCCGCCCACCTTGGCCTCCCAAAGTGCTAGCCCGCCTCGGCCTCCTAAAGTGCTGGGATTGCAGGTGTGAGCCACCACGCCTGGCCCTTACTGCAGTTTTAATTTGCGTTTCTTTTATGATGAGTCAAGTTGAGTATCTTTTATATTTGTCTTTATCTGCAAACTTCTATTCATACCTTTTTCCATTATTCTATCATGATTTTAGTCTATTTCGTCTTCTGTTCTGGGGAGCTCTTATTAGGGAGAAGAACCCTCGTGATACAGTAATAATTGCAAATGTGTTTTCCTACTTTTCATTTGTCTTTTTACTTTGCTTATGGTGGGCTTTGCTATGTAAAAGGGTTTTTTAAAATGTAGTCAAATGTATCAGTCTTTTCTTGCTTCAGAATTATTGAGTCATAGACAGAAAGGCTTTCTCCTCTCCCGCTTTACAGAGCGATTGAGGCTCATGTTCTTGGACTTGCAGGCCTTGTTTATGTTTAGACATAAACACAAAAACAAAAAAAGTGGTAAATTTTTTTAAAGAAATTTTATTTTTTTGTCTCCCATGTCTATCCTGCAGACCCCATGCCTGTTGATAAAAACCTGTCTGTTTTCTGGTGACTTGAGAGCCACCATCATCATGGACCAACATTCTTCACGCATTTGGGGTTATTTCTGTATTTTCTAATTTGTTCCATTAGACTTGGCCCAAACTGTTTTCTGTTAAGGACCAGCTAGTAAATATTTTAGGCTTCCTGGGCCGCTTGTGTTGTCTGTCACATTTTCTTCTTTTTGTTTACAATTCATTAAAAACATAAAAACGATTTCTTATCTCTCTGCTGAGCTTGGCCTCTGCGGTTTGCGTTCTCTGCACTAGGCTGTGTCTGTGGTCACTGGGACTGTGCCTTCAGTCAGAGCCTCTTTTGTTGCCTGAATTTCTAGCAAGCTGAGCTCTCACCACGTTGATCTTCCTTGCAGGGTTTTCCTGGGTATTCTTGCTTATTTAGTTTTCCATAAGGACTTTTTAGGATCCTTGTGGGCATTCCATCACATGGGGAGAATTTACACCCAAGAGCTAGGAGATGATGGTCCCAGACAAGACTGCTTTTCCATGTGTTCATTTCTACTGTGCATCTTTCTGAAGAGTTTTACAGTTTATGTCCTATGGGTTTTGTTATTGTTTTGTTTTCTATTTGATTAAATTTTGTGTTTATCTTTACTGTCCTCTCATTTCTCCTTGATTTTTGGTATACTTTACTATTTTCCTATTTTTTTTTTTTTTTAGCTGCTTAATTCATTTATCTTAATTCTTTGTTTGTATGGATATACAGAATTCAAGGCTATGAATTTTCCTGTGATTACTGCCTTATGATTGTTGATACTAATAAGTAGTGTTTTCATTATTATTACTGTTTTCAGAAAATCTTTTTCGATTGTGTTTGCCCTTTGACAGAAAGTTATTTATTTGCAAATTTGTTTCTTAAAAAATTTTACCTGGCCGGGCGCGGTGGCTCAAGCCTGTAATCCCAGCACTTTGGGAGGCCGAGGCGGGCGGATCACGAGGTCAGGAGATCGAGACCATGCTGGCTAACACGGTGAAACCCCGTCTCTACTAAAAATACAAAAAACTAGCCGGGCGAGGTGGCGGCGCCTGTAGTCCCAGCTACTCGGGAGGCTGAGGCAGGAGAATGGCGTAAACCTGGGAGGCGGAGCTTGCAGTGAGCTGAGATCCGGCCACTGCACTCCAGCCTGGGCGACAGAGCGAGACTCCGTCTCAAAAAAAAAAAAAAAAAAAAAAAAAAAAAAAATTTACCTTTTTTTGTCATTGTTTTTTCTTTTTTGAGACTGGGTCTTGCTCCGTAGCCCAGGCTGGAGTGCAGTGGCCGGATCTCAGCTCACTGCAGCCTCCACCTCCTGTATTCAAGCGATGGGCCTCAGCCTCATGAGTAACTGGGACTACAGGCGTGCACCACTATGCCTGGGCGACTTGTGTGTGTTTTGTAGAGATGGGGTTTCGCCATGTTGCCCAGGCTGGTGTATTAATTTCTAGTTTATTGCATTATGTTCGGAGAATATTATTTGTATTATTTCTACTTTATGGAGCTTAGTTTTTTGTGGCCTAATATATGGTTAGTTTATATTAATGTTCCAAATACACTTGAAAAGTTGTTTTCTCTGTCATTGGGCTGCTGCGCCCCGCATCCCTGCCACTGTGGGAGTTGGCTACTCTGGTCTTCTAGATTGTTACTCATTCGTCATTGCCTGAATCTGCCTTTGAATGGAGAGTGGTTAGTTTCTACCATTACTATGTTTTCTGTTTCCTCAACCCCAGAAGCAGTGAGGATTCCATCCAGGCTGGGGCGCAGTGTTTATGATGGGGGCATAGGAGGTGGGCTTAGGGAGGACAGGGCCACTGCCCCGGTAGTCTTCTTAGTTCAGTTGGAGGCCGGCTTCCTTTACTTCTGAGTGGGATGGAAATGACATAGGGTGGACTGTGGGGAGCTTGGACCTCAGGGATGGCCACAGAGGAGCCTCTTGTCCCAGCTGGACAGGGAGGGGAAAGGTCTGAGGCTGCGGTGGGGAGAGTTGGGAGGCTGATCAGAGGAGCCCGGACCAGGATGGCCCTGTGCCTAGCATGCGCCGCCCCCTGCCGCCCACTCCAAGAGCTCTCAGCATGCTGTTAGCTCTGGGATCAGTGTCTCTGTCCTTGAGACCCTGAGCTCCTTAAGGGTGGGGCCCTGCTTGTCCAGTTCTCCCAGCACTACCCTGTGCAGGGCCTCCCGCATGGCGGGGGCACAGTCATTTATTTGCTGAGTGAGTGAATTAATGGTAGCATCGAAAGGCCCTGGCAGTGCTTGGGTATAGTGGTGATGGAGCAGGGGCCGGCCCAGCAGGGCGTTGGAAGGAGCTCCCCGGGAGACAAAACAGAGGGTCCCGTTGGGTCAGGTACCTAGAGCTCTAGGAGGGTCTGTGGCATGGGAGAGGCTGAGGTAGGGTTGCAGCGTACCCAGGGTATCACTGGGGAGTTGGCCTGCAAAGGCATGGCCAGTATGGAGGGAGGGCTTCGGCAACTCCTTCCTCTACAGCCCAGGTCAGTGCAGATCGTGCCCTGAGCCAGGCTTTGGTGCTCATGGGTCTTTGTTCCAGGGCCTGCTGCCCCTGCGAGAAGTGCCACCAGGCTCCCATCTGTGCGTGGGTGTGTCCTGATCTCTCACTAGATGCCACGGTCCAGGATAGGTGGGGCCAGGGCAGGGGTGGGGGCTGTGTGGCTGATCACCTCGGAGGTGCCACACTGGGGACGTGCCTGCCCTTGGGTGATGTTAATCGCCATCTCCTCCTTGGTCTTCGTCCAGATTCCTTGCTTGCCTTTCTGCCCCAAGATGCCCCCGTGAGCTCCTGCTGTGGCCAGTGCCGGGCCTGAGCAGTGGGTCCTTGCTCCACCTCCTTGGGGCCCACCCTGGGCCCTGCACTTTTCACTCCCCCTCAGTCCCCTGTCCTGACACATTGCGCTCACTCCTTGTCCTCTGGTCTTGAGAAATGCAGATGGGATGTGGTCTGTGGTCATCCTGTGGGGCTTGAGGTGGCTGGAGCCTGGATGGAGAGGACCTGTGGCCAAGTTTCAGCCTGGCGTGGGGCCTGGCACTGGAGGTGCTGAGTAAACATTCATTCCTTCCTCTGCTCATTGGGGGCTATGGGAATGTTGTTGCCATTATTGATAGAAAGAGAAATAATGTTGTTTTGAAATTCTTCCCAGCATTGCTTTTCCTCGAACTTTAACTAAAGATGGTTCCAATGGCATTTTTGTCAGTTTAGAATTAATGATAATGCCACTTCAAGAAGATGGAGGCAGGGGCCGCAGTCCAGTTCCCATATCTTAGCCTGATGACCAGGGCATACCCCATGGGAGGAGCCAGGGATACCCATGGGGCAGGTGCAGTCCTGCTTTAGGGCCAGGAGAGGGGCTGCTGGCTGTCCCACACATTATTTCTAAGCCTGATGTCGGTTTGAGCTCTGTGTGTGAACATGCCAGTTTTGACAGCAGATGTAGACTACATTTTTTCTTAAATTCTGCGTGCCCAGAATAATAAACTCCCCAGCCAGCCTCATAAGGACATTTGTTCCCATCCATCATAGGCTATTACAAGGACTTGGTGAAACCATAAATCTTATTTTGGGAAGAGTTGATTGTTTCTATGGGAAAGAAATGTAGTTCTTCTGAACATGACTCTTTGTTCTGTTAATTTGGATATTTTATGATGTTTTTGATTAATGTGTTTATTAACTGTAGCTATGACAGAAGCAGAAATTAGTAATCATGACCAAAGCCGAAATCTCTTCCAAGTGTAAAGATGATGAATGACTCCAGTTACTTTTGGCCTCCTTTGGGGCCTCTTTGACAGGGTCTCCTGGCTTCCAGCTGAGGTACATGGTGGGCCCCGGGTTCCTGAAGCCAGGTGAGCGGCGCTGCTTCGCCCGCTACCTCGCCGTGCAGACCCTGCAGATCGACGTCTGGGATGGAGACTCCCTGCTGCTCATCGGATCTGCCGCCGTCCAGATGAAGGTAGTGGCTCTCCTGAAGGACAGGCACAGTGGGTGCTGCGTCCCTCACGGGACGAGTCACACTTCCAGTGTCTGTCTGCTTGGAAGGAGTGGGCGCTGTCCTGTGCAGGACTTGGTTGGTCTTCTTTGTTCACGAATTAAAAAATAGTGCTGCATTCTCTGTTTCTTGAAAGGAAAAGATTTTTCACTGTCTGAATTCTATAATGCTAGTTGTTTGCTCAGGAAGCTCTTAAGATCAAACTCAGTTATCTATTTCTCCTGCAAACTGACCTACCAGGCAGTGTCACTTCATCTCCTTCCACGTGGTGAATGTGGTGAGGGCAGGTGCATCCGAGGTGGGTTGAGGATGAATGAATGGATACGCAAATGACTGGGGCGTGCAGTGTGACCTGATTCCTAAGGTCAGTGACATGCGTCGTGCTTTTCTCATTCTAATGAAAATTAGAATCTCTTTTACTAATTGTCGTTTTCCATTCTCCTTGTATACTAAAACCTTAATCCATGGATTCTTTTACTCGTCCTCCCTGGGATTCTTCCCAAGCCTTCTCCAATGTATGAAGGGGACCCCATAGCAACTCTTGGGCCAAGGCCTGGGGCCAGTTTCACACACTTCCATGGTGTCCTGAGACTTCTCCTCTCAGGCCATGGGGCGGAGCTGGGAGAGGATGTGTCATCATTTTTGCAGGCCCTGAGTCTCTGAGATTTCCCCACTTTTCTTGAGTGCCACATAGCTGCTTTCCCCCTGGATTTCTGACACTGCTGAACCCCCGGGGCTTCCTGTCTTATAGCCTCATCCTCTCCAGCAGTTGCTGACCCCTGAAAAGCACGACTCCTGTGCTTCTTCAGCCGCACTGTGCTCTCGGGTTGGGGGGATGTGGGGGTCTGGGAGTTTTTCCAGCTGCTCTTCCTCTGGTCTGCTCTTGGCTCGCTGTGTCTGACCGACTGATCCAGGCTTCATCCCCCTCCCTGTGACTTCTAGAGGAGGGGGATGCCCCCAGGGTGGTGGGCGGTGCACAGAACGTTCAGGGTGGGGTCTGCAGGTGGCAGGGACTCCGCAGGGCTTGGCTGCTCTTCTCATGCCTCACCCTGGGCCTCTATTCCTGTCAGGGTCATGGCATGGGCCCCACAGGGTCATCGTGGCCCTTGCTTGTCTGTCTCTCATGCTGGCTTTGATGTCCCCAAGGCAGGACTGGGTGTTGACACCGCAGCATCTCTGGCACAGGCCTCAACCCCAGCAGGCGCTGCATGGTGGGGAGGAGTGAAGGAGGCAGGTGGTGTGGGAGGCAGAGCCGGGCCTCGTTGGGCACGTGTGGGGCGGCAGTGGCTCCCTGTCATGCCCAGCCAAACCTTGTGCCCCCTCTTTGCTGTCCCACATGGAGACGGAAGCCACTGGATCTCCTCCTACACAAAGAGCCCCTTAAAAAAGTGCCATCACGCTTGTTGACATAGACTTGAATCAATTACATATAAAGCTTCACTTTTCTAAAATAGAATCTTGTAACTTTAAAACTTAGGTAGAAAACATGAAAACTGAGATGATCAGAGAGAATCCTCTTGACTCCAGATCCCGGGAGAGTTAGGATGCTCTGGTTAGCCTTTGGTGGACTTACTTTCTGCAGGTGGGGCCAGCTTTCATCTTCTTTGAGCTTTTCCTGTTGCGAGTCACTACGGTGGCTTTTCCTTCTGCTAGTCACTGCTGTGGACTTCTTGAAGCTCAATGTTACCCCCATCTTTAGCTGATTTCCTGGGGATGCTGGCCGTAACACGTTGCTATGGTGATGAGAAGAGTTTCCTCCAGGCACAGACAGCTCCTGTGCTGCCTTCAGTGTGACCACCAGCCCAGCCCTGGGGCAGTTCTGTTTTTATCCTTGTTTCTGGTGGAGAAAACAGAGGCCCAGGACCACACTGGTGATAATCAGGACGGAGTCTTGGCCTCATTCTGTCTCTGGAGCTTGTGCTCTTTACCATCCTCTTCTCCCCAGCGACACGTTCCCGGAAGTAGAATTCTCACGGTGCCAACATGAGGGTCGCAGGTGTGCGGAGCCAGATGTGCACTTCCTGAAGACAGAGGGCACTGCATCCCATGCCCTTGGCTTCACAGGGCGTCAGCCTTTAAACCAGTCGCCATTGGCCATTTCGATAGTGATTTGGGAGGAAAATGGTGCCTTGTTTCCGTTTGCGTTTCCTCGCCTCCTGGAGAGACTGACATGGTTTCTTGTATTTGTTGGTTGTTCTCCAGAGGAGACTTCTCATACCTGCTCAGTCTCCCAGTGACTGAGTTTCCGGAATCATCGATGTCTATGCAGTGATCGTATGCAGTGTAGATGAATGTGGCAAAGCAAGCAGGGTCTGTGGCGACCAGAAGACCCCAGACCCACAAGGGAAGGGTCAGGTCTGGCGTCTCACTCCGAGAGACAGATACTTTTGTTGCTGTAGAAATTGGAGAATTACAAAATCCAGAACCTCATCTGCTCCCACACTGCTGCTTATGTGAGAGGAAGCACCAGAGCAGAGACGGCACATGGGGAAGAGTGTCCCGGCCACGCCTGGGTTGCAGCTGTGAGGCCGTTGTCATCCCCCACACGCCTCACAGCATTGGTGTTCAGGCAGAGTACTGAGCCATCGAATCTGATCAGCAGAGGAGCCCATGGTCAGGAAAGTCCTGCTGAGGCACTGCTGGGTCTGAGGCTTCCTGCTCCCACCCTGCCCTGAGCAACCTTGGCCTGGCATGCAGATCCGGGCCAAACCCCAGCCCAGGGCTCCTGGCGGGCCCCTCATGCCCCACGGTCCCCCCCTGGGCCCCATAGGCCCCTACCCCAGCCATGCTCCCTGGCCCAGGGAGATGGGGAAGGCATCATACCCTGTGCCCTGTGCCCTTGGCCTGCCTGCCTCCCCGGCCGCCTCTGCCTCCCCTGCCCTCTCTGTGCATGGCCTGTCTTCCTCCTGGAGTCTGGTTCAGGTTTCCATCCTGGATTCCTTGCTGTCCCAGACATGCTTGGCTCACAGTCCTTTGTGTTGCTTGGCTGCCCTCTTTCCTGCTCTTGGTTCTTGTGGAGGGGAGGGTCCTCCAGGGCAGCTGCCAGACCCACTTATGCCTTCACAGGGCCCAGTGGTGTTTATTCAGTGGGTAAATCCGGTCATACTTTACTTAAGACGTTGTGAAAAAGACCCCAGTAATAAGGACTCTTGCTTTAAGACGTTGGCCCCTGGCTCGCCGCCCCCTACCCCCAAAAGTGGTGCAGGGTCTTGTCCTGCTATGCACACTCCCTCCCGCCCACAGTGGCTTTTCCTGGTGGGTTTCCAGTCCTCAGGGCCGGCTCCAGCCTCTGAGCGCGCTTTTCTCCTCTGCAGCATCTCCTCCGCCAAGGCCGGCCCGCTGTGCAGGCCTCCCATGAGCTTGAGGTTGTGGCAACCGAATACGAGCAGGACACCATGGTGGTGAGTGGAGACGTGCTGGGGTTTGGCCGCGTCAAGCCCATCGGTGTCCACTCGGTGGTGAAGGGCCGGCTGCACCTGACCTTGGCCAACGTGGGTAAGAATCCCCAGCCTTGTACCGTTTCTCCGGCAGCTGCCCAACCCCTCTGGTAGAGTGTGGGCTCCCTCAGGCAGGGGCCACATCATGGGCTTCACGGGCCCAGGAAGAAACCGGCAGAATTCTCACCAGCTTGGCCATGGAGCCTGTGTCCTTAGGTGCTGAGTCTGTCCTGGAACCAGTTGTTTGCATTCTGAATTACTCATTGGGGTTAGAGGTCATCAGTCATCGGGCTCTCCTGCATTTTGTTGTTTGGTGCCATCCCTGGAGGATCTCCAGGACAGTCCTCAAATACAGTGATCGGGTTTCGGGAGAGACTTCCCTGTGTCTCATGATGGAGGACAGACAAGGGAAATGTTCCTAACTTCCCTGTCGCCCCGGGAGGAGGAGAATGGAGAGGCGCACTTCTTCTTGGCCCAGCACCATGGCTTGATAGAGAATGGTGCCCCACGATTGCTCGTTAGAGGGACGGAGCGAAGCCCTGGACTTCACGTCCAGGACTGTGGCGGGTGGGACACGTGGGTTGGGTGGCTCAGGAGGGTCCCCCCTGAGACGTTCCGGGGGCTTTGACTGAGGCCTCTGCTGGGACAGGGGCTGCTGATGGGACATCGAGGGACACAAGGCTGGGTGCCTGCCTGTGTGCACCTCAGGGCAGAGGACCGATGTGGGACCCTGTAGGGCCGGTGACAAGCTCACTGAACCTCCCGAGGGTCCTCTGGAACGTTTGGGATTTTTCAAGGCAGAATTGAAAGCACAACAAAACTAAGCTGTGTGGTGTTTCCGAAGCTGTGTCTGTCCGCATGAGATTCAGACTTCTCTGCTATTTTATTAGGGAATTTTCCACTCCACTCCTCAGAACCCAGCCTGATTGTAAACCCCAGAGCCCCATGGGCCACATCCACCCGGCACTGGCAGCACACAGGCTGGGGAGGCCCGGCGGAGGGGCTCGAGTGCACAGCCGTTAAGTCGGCTTGGAGGCTCTGCCTGCCCGTTTATGAATGTAGATCCGAGGTGGCCTGGAAAATAGACAATATGGACACAGCAAAACTCAATTAGGTTCTGGAGAAATAAATGAGCCACACGTGAGGAGCAGGCATTATTCAAAGGCCCATGCAACTAAGGGAGTTGCAAGGAGTGTTCTCCGAGACCGCGCTGGTTGTTTTTACATTTAATTCTCCAGCTCACAAATGTGCAGTGACTCCAGGTTTTAAAATCTTATCTTCAGAAGAAAGATTGCCTCCATTATATGTTATCTCCAATTGTCATTTTCATACTTTGGCTGCAAGAGAGAGATAAGCTCATGGGAAGGGAAGGCTGAGATAGCCAGCCCGGGAGACTCCAGCGCCTACGGGAGAGGGAGAGGTCTTCACAAAGGACAAACGCCACCCTCAGCACTCTGCGCATCAGTGCAGCAAGCCTGGCTCTCCTCCGTCAATTCTGCATTTTTTGGGGAAAAAAAGTGTTATGGCTTTTCTTTCTTCATAAAACTGGCTATTCTGTGGTACAGGAGGCTTCTCTCTGCTAGCAGCGTGGGTGCCAGCCGTGGAAGCCTGCAGGGTGACTGAGCGGGATGGAGCCTGAGCCTCGGCCTCAGCCTGGATTCTGCTCTGGGCCGGCTACGTTCACAGTGCGTGTTCCTGTCTGAGGCCGTGCAAGGAAGCCTGTGCCATGGCTGGGGACATGGGCGTCTGCCAGCTGGACCCAGGGCCCTGGGACTCTGATGACGGGGAGAGGACTGCCCTCGTGCTTGGTGACTGCTCCACGCAGGCCTGCTGACTTCCTTGGCAGCCTCTTTCGCACTGTCTTTTGGTCAGCTTTTGTCATCCAGGGACTGCAAGCACCAGATTGCTTTCTTTGATCCCAGTGATCTTGGTTGTGGAGTAGCACAGGGGTTTGGCTGGGAGCTTGGGTGTTACTTGTGTTCTGTGGCCCTTCCTGGGGGAGGCCGGCGTCTGGAGAGATGGCCTCACAGGCCAAGCATCTGTGTTCTCATGGGATATCCTAGGAGAACTGGGTGGTGATGGACTCTGACAGATGGCCAGGCTGTGGGGTCACACGGTTGGCAGTGGTGGGCTTTGCTCCAGCTGCAGGGCTGCATTGGGAGCCCTGTATGTTTGTAGGAAATTCCTGCCCCTGTAGCAGATGTGTTGGTGCAGGCGTAACCTGTCTCATGGAAAGGGAAGAAACCCTGCACTAATCTGATATCCAGGTTGTGCCCTGATGAAATGCAGTCCCTTTGCCGCTTGTACCCTTCTTAAGTGAGCGTGCAAGTGTAAATTCAGCTTACCTGGTTTATTTTCCCATGTGCTCTAAGTATGAATTTAGTAAGAGGAAATGCTCACGAAGCCCAGCAGGGTTCCATGTCCTGCTGGTCCCACCCTCTGCAGCCATTGTCATCATTAGGTGTCCTGCGAGCCCGAGCTCCAAGAATGCTGATTGCCTGCCCCGGGAGCTGTCTGGACCCAGCTCGGCCTAGTAACACTTTCCTTGATCTCTTAGTACTTCTCGGGGTGGTGCATAGTTCAGGCTTAAAATAGCCCAGTGCCCTCTCCAGTCAGATGTGGGTGGACCAGGGGCCTTCTCGTCTGCCATTCAGGGAACCACTCGCTAGCAGATGAAGGTGGTCAAGAAAGCTGTGGAGCCTTCTGGGCTGCCCCTGGTGTGGGGTGAACCCACTGCAGCCCACAGTGAACAGAGGTGCTGGGAGGCCCCTCCTTCTTGGAGCAGGTCCTCAGGATGTGACAGAGAGCTTGCCAGGACCGCCAGCCCATGAGCTGCTGCCCCTGCCATGAATTCCCGTGGGAAGACACATACATGCAGCAAGAAGCTGGGAGGACGCTGAGCTTGTGAGTGGGAAACTGAGGCCTTGGGGCCGGTGGCACTTTCTCCCCGTCATGTGGAGGGCAGCGTGGCCCGGAGTGTGAGCATCAGTGGCACTTTCTCCCCGTCATGTGGAGGGCAGCGTGACCCGGAACGTGGACATCAGTGGCACTTTCTCCCTGTCATGTGGAGGGCAGCGTGGCCTGAAGCGTGAACGTCAGTGCTGCCGGTGACCCCAGCTCTGGTCCTGGCACAGGCATGCTGGGCTGGTTCAGGCTGCTCTCCTTTCCCTGCCCCAGCCTGCTTGTTTGTCTGCCGTTTTCCCACATGAATCTGGGAGGTCTTTGAGGACCCTGATCATGGCTTCTTTGTGGTAGTGTTTGCCCTTGAACCTGGCACTGTGGTGCAGAGATTGATGAAAGCATTGATAAGAAGCCTGAGCGCCCTTCTCATCTGGAGCCCTGCTCTCCTTGGGCTTCAGGAGATACAGCCTATGGGGCATGAACATCTGTTCATGTGAAGGAGCACTGATCTGGGTTCCTTTCTTGGGGATGGGGATCTTGATCCTGTGACCGTGAGTTGTTAGGGCCAAAAACGGATTCCTGGCAGGCGAGAGGAGGGTGTTTGGGCAGTGGCGCTGCAGCCTCCACCGGGAGGGGACGGGCTTTAACTTGAGGGGAAGCTGGAGACCCCTGCAAAGCTTGTGGGAGCAGAGGTGGCCATGGCAGGCTAGCACAGGAGGGAGGGTCTAAGAGCAACAGAGAGAAGACCGAAATAGCCCTTGTTCTAGGTGCTCGTTCTCAGGAAGCCGACTTGGAGTGAGGACTGAGTGGACGCTGTAGGTGCTGGGAGTCAGTTGGTAGCACAAAGGTGGAAGCACAGTGCAGGGCCTGTGGGGGAAGTGGAGGCTTCATCTTTGTGGGGATGTAGCAGGGACCTGGGCCTAGGGGGAGGTCAACACGACTGTCCTGCTGCACAGCACGGTGCTGACGTTGGGGTCAAGGAGAAAGAACAGGAGGCAGGGGATGTCAGCTACTTGGACATCGGAAAGAATGAAATTCTCCTGGAAAGAGATGGCTGGGTAAGTGCGCCACTGGCCTTTCTGGTTGCCAGCTGGGGTGTGGGAGGAGGCAGTCAGCCTTCCCATCCTTCGTGGTGACGGCTGTGAGCGTGGCCATCAGAACCTGGCCTTGAGAGCCGAATTCTCAGCACAGGTGAGCAGGCAGCTTGACCCCACATTTGCTGCCCAGTGAACTTTCAAGCTGCCTCCAGGGACGGCGCTGAGCCGGGGAATTCTGCATTTGTGCTTGTGCACAGATGGGAGGAGGCGGCCAACGCGGCAGTGCCTTTGCCACAGTTGCTTTCGGAGCTTCAGTTTTGAAAGAACTTATGAAGACTGAAGCAGGGACAGATGACTAAGAACATCTCCAGCCTGCAGGAGGTGGCAGAAAGGCCAGCCCGGCTTGGACTGAGATCCAGAGAGAGAATTCAAGATGACCAAAGGAACTTAAGCATTGGGAGAATGTGAGTTCTTTGAGGGCAGCAGGGACTGTTTGCTGCTGTGTCGCCAGCTTTCCATCCATCCGTGAAGCGAAGCTCTTCTAGAAGTTTTCTAGAGATTGACTCCAGGCTGTCTGTGATTTCTCAATCTAACCTCTCTCCACCACCACATCGGGGCCTTTGCCCTCAACAGCCCTTTTTGGGGGCCGGTCTGCTGTCCCGCCAATGTGTTTGGTGTCACCATCTGCGATTCAGTATCTGGCTTTTGGATCCTTTCCAGAATCCAGGCGCTGTTCGCTGGGGTGTGGAGGCGCTGGACTCGGGTGGAGCAGCTTGGAGACCTGCCTGGCTCCCTTGGGAGGACGGGCGCTCCCTTTCCAGCCTCAGCTCAGAACCATAGAGAGACACCTCCGTCAGCTCTGGTTTTGTCACCGGGTGAACCTGGGTTGGACGGAGGATGTGGCACCTCGGCAGGCGCCTGCACGTGGGCATGCTCCCAGCACTGGGCTTGTCCTTGGAAACAGCAGCTCCTGACGGGCAAGAGGGGAGGGAACCTGACGCAGCAGGTGAATCTGCCAAGGCTGAGGAGGGACCTAGCCAGTGTGAAAGCCCCTCCCTCCCCTGGGGCTGAGGGTGGGCAGAAGCGAAGGGATGCAGAGAGGCAGGCAGCCCGGGGAAGGGGTTCCCGCTTTTAACAGCTCCCAGGAAAATGGTGAGGACATCCCAGGCCCGAGGACACTCAACACTGCCTCGCTGGAATTAAGGAGATTGACGACACAAGCATTTTGTGCGCACCCTGGGTGCTTCATTTTGGGACACAGCTTCGTTGGCGGTGCCCTGCCTCACCCCTTGGGGAGGTAAAGGCCACACTGAGGTTGTGGGTCCCATCCTCACAGGAGAGTGTGCCGTGGGCAAGCAGGCTTTCCCTAGGATACTCAGGTTTGCAAGTTCGCAGGGCGCCACACCCGCCAGCCACAAGACACGCTTGTCCCGAGGCCACACTGCTTGCTCACCAAAGGCTTCTGTTACGAACACAGCTCTGGTGAAGGCTCCAGTTTGTGGGGGCTCTTTCACCCTGGGTGTGTGTGGAGTCAGACATTTGCACATGTAAATGTACACAGGACTCTCCTTGAACAATGTGGCCATCAAGAGGCTGAGGTTACAGTTTGTGAGGCAGCCCACCTTGCGACCCAGAGATCCAGAAGTAAGAATCCGTGTGCAGCTAACTGTGAGTGCCACACGCTTTCGTTCATCACCAGGAAATGGTGGCTGTTGCTGACATGGCAGGAGAATGAAGACCCAGCTGAAAGTTCACAGCAGAACGAGCTCCCACCTGTCTCTCAATTGCAAAACATTCAAAACAGAGGCGATGGGGCCTTAGCATGCCAGGGTGTAGATGGGCCATTTGAAAGCCAGAACTGCTTGTGTGGTGGGTTGATCTGTTTCATCAGATTCTCATTTGGGGTTAGTGGCTTATGTTGGGATGTTTTTCATTTAGGTCACCTGTGTGAACAGAAAGTGAGAGGTTGTAGCACATTGCCGCCGTCCAGATCTCGGGTCATCTCAAATGATGGAGCCAGCCGCTTCTCTGGAGGCAGCCTCCTCACAGGTGGAAGCTCAAGGCGTGAGTTGACACTGTTGGACCCATGTGCGGGTGGGTCATGAGTGGTGTGGCTGGGAGATGGAAGACTGTGTGTGTGTGTGTGTGTGTGTGTGTGTGTGTGCACGTGCACCATTCATGGTGCTGTCAATGCCCCTCTGCATCTAGGATGGCATTGTGCTGTCAATGTGCAGGTGGGTCGTGAGTGGCATGTGAGAGGTGGAAGGCTGCGTGTGTGTGTGTGTGTGCACGCGCGCCTGTGCATGTGCACCATTCATGATGCTCTTAACGCCCCTCTGCGTCTAGGGCAGGACTGTGCTGTCCATGTGCAGCTTGGTGTCCTGGCTGGATGCCCCTGTGGACCTGCAGGCCCCACCAAGCCACCACATTGATCACACCCTAGTGCTCTAGGCTGGGCTCTGCAGGCGACTGTGCTGTTTGGAGAAGTGGGAATCCTGCCAGGGGCATTTGTGTCTGGTTGGCTGCTCATCTGCAAGGGAAGGAGAAATGGAGAGAAGGTCAGAATGAACATAGACTGATTTTCAAAACAAGCTGAGGTCCCCCATGTTGTGAACAGAAGAGAGAAGCCAATTATGGAGCTTGGGAAAGACCTTGTTTTGAGAGAGAAAGACCTGGGTTAGCTGAAAATGTGTTTCACAGCAGGGAGGCTCTGAAGTTGTTCTCTCCCCTAAAATTTAAGGCCTCACAGACCTGAATATAAAGTACTTGTCATTTGAATTACAAGTGGGAAGTGCTCTTTAAGGAGCATTTTTTCCAGAGGTTGCAGATCATCTTGTGTGAATTCAGAGCTGCCGTGCGCTTTCGTGTGTTGCTGGGCCTTGGAACTGTGGCTTGTTAGAGGTGGGAGGGGCCGTTGAGTTTCATCCTGCAATGCTCCCAGGAACTCTGGGTCAACTTGTACGTTCTCCCTGGGAGCAGACATGAGGGGCTCAGAGAGATTCATGATCCAGGCAGGGTAGAGTGTTCTGGGCCAGCTTCCTCATTGTAATTTTGAAGAAACTGAGACGAGGAGAGGTCAGGTGACTTGGCCAGTGCCATGGCTAAGGGGTGAACTTGGCTTAGAATCTGGATTCCCTGCCCTGGGGTCAGTGCCCTTCATCCTCAGCTGGTCCTGCAGACCACCTAGAGTATGATGGAGAAGCAGCTCCATAGAGAGAAGTCCCTGAGCTCTAGGAGCCCGGCTGAGGTTATTGATAAAACCCTGCCTCCAGGCGCAGCAGGTCAAGGGCTCAGCTGTCAGGGAGCAGGAACCCAGGACTTGCTGAGACAGTCAGAGGCCCTGAGGTCAGTGATCCTCCAGACCCTGTTTTGCTCAGAACCGGCATAGGAGGTATTCCTTAAAAGCACATGTCTCACCCATGGGGCGAGGTTCTGCAATTAGCAAGTTGCACGAAGTTTTAAGAAGGTTCTCAATGCTTCGTGCCTCACCCCAAGTGCAGTCTCATGGTCACTCTGTAACTTCATTTCTTGTTTCACTGGGACCACGAGAGGTATTTGTTGGGGTGATGCAATGTGAAAACTTGAGCTCATGATAAACCCCCACCTGCCCAGGCCCCAGGTCCCTCCACTCACGGCTGTGGTTGCAGGTAGCTCAGACCGAGCCTATGCCTGAGAGCCACTCGGGGCATCTGCAAAGCAGTTCACTGCCTTTAAAATTGAATGCTGGTGGGGGACCTGACAGTGGCACCTGTTTCCTTGTGAGGAGTCGGGGTCACATTGCTGCCCACTGTGTGGAGGCTTCTGCAGGGGGTGCCAACGCCCCATACAAGTGGAACCAGGCGGGGAGAGCTCAGGCTGGCGTTGGTTTCCTGTGGGAAGTTTCTGCTGGTGCCAGAGAGTGAGGAAGGACCCAGGCCCTAAGCTGGGGCGCCCTTCAGCTGCCCTGCCTGTGCCGGGCTGAGCGATTGTCTGGGAGTCTCATGTGTCAGCCTGTGGCATGGCCACATGGTCACCTAGCACAGTCCCACCCGACACCCTAAGCTCCGGCTCTGTGTCAGAAGGAAGGGCCTGGCCCATCCAGTAGTGGCTGAGCCTTTGCCTACCAGTGCTTGACCCTTTTCAGCTTCTGTTGGTTTGCTAAATGAGTCATTGTATGTCCCTGGTTTGAGTAGGGCCACCCCAAAGGAGGCGGGCTGTCCTGGGGGCCAGGCAGTCCAGGGGCAGCCAGGGCGGAGTTGAGAGGAGGAACTTGGGGGCCAGGCCTGCTCTGAGCTTCATCCCTCACTACCTGCTAGCTGAAGACCTCCTGCCAAGGGGACAACCCCTTACCCCCATTCCTGATCCGAGGGACTGAGGCTGGCAGCCTTGGGTGAAGGCATTAGTAGGCCCTTTAAGATCCCGAGAGCGTGGGCTTCTAGAACATGGCCATCTTCCCCTGGAAAACCCCCTGGTGGTGTGTTGATAGTGTTGAATCTAAGGACCAGAGTCAGAACTGCTTTTAATTTGGAGGCTGAGGAAAGGAGGGAATGCTGTGGAAACCAGGGTCTTTATCTGGATCTCAGAACTCTGCAGATTGGAGCTACAAAAAGCATGAGCCGCGCTCTTGAGCTCCCTCCCTGGACAGGTAGTCCTGGGAGGCCTGCCCCCATGTCTGCTCCTGGAAGGCAGACACTGCACGTCCACCCGACTCCCCCTCTGACCCTTTCTCAGGAAAACACGTGGTGCAAGCGCAGAAGCTGGCGGACGTGGACAGTGAGCTGGCCGCCATGCTGCTGACCCATGCCCGGCAGGGCACGGGGCCCCGGGACATCAGCTGCGAGTCGGATGCCACCCGCAGGCGTAAACTGGAGCGGATGAAGTCTGTGCGCCTGCAGGAGGCCGGGGGAGAGTTGGGCCGGCGCAGGACGAGCGTGTTGGTGAGGGTTTGTTCAGCTGTCACTGTCCCATGGTCTCCATGCAGACCGAGTCACTGTACACATCTCTCCCTGCCTCCCACATGATTCTCTCTTACCTTCCTCCCAAGTCCTAGGGACAGAATATAAGAAATCGGACTTTTTCAGCCACTGGGGGAAATCTTTAAGTGAGAATTATCTGGAGAGCTTTTACTAAAAGCCATTTCCTGGGCGTTAGCCCTGGAGATTCTGACTTGGGCAGATTGGTTTGGGCAGGACTGCCGGAGCCTGGATTTGAAGAAAGCTTTGCCTGTGAGTCTGAGGCTTCCCCGGGTCTGGGGACCAGAGCCGTGAACAGCTGACATATCCTGGGTTATCAGTGTAATCATTCTGGCTAGAAAAATTCCCCTTTTTGGCCGGGCGCGGTGGCTCAAGCCTGTAATCCCAGCACTTTGGGATGCCAAGACGGGCGGATCACGAGGTCAGGAGATCGAGACCATCCTGGCTAACACGGTGAAACCCCGTCTCTACTAAAAAATACAAAAAAACTAGCCGGGTGAGGTGGCGGGCGCCTGTAGTCCCAGCTACTCGGGAGGCTGAGGCAGGAGAATGGCGTAAACCCGGGAGGCGGAGCTTGCAGTGAGCTGAGATCCAGCCACTGCACTCCAGCCCGGGAGACAGAGCGAGACTCCATCTCAAAAAAAAAAAAAAGAAAAGAAAAATTCCCCTTTTTGGCTGAAAATCTAAATAGAACTATTAATATTTTGCAACTAAGAAATAGGAGGTGAGAATGGTTGTACCTCCTGGGTGCGTAGAAGTTGGGAACCACAGGGGCCTCGAGAAAGGTCTCCTGAGACTCCCCTTTGCATGCAGGGAGGCCGGGGTCTGAACAGAGGTGTCACTTCTCCTGATGGTAAACTCAGCAGGGCCGTCACTCAGCCTCCCGGCCAGTGAGGCCTTGGTGCTCAAAGGTGGATGCAGACGCCTCGGTCCCTACCTAGGCTCAGTTCAGTCTGATGGGGTGAGAAACAGGCATGGTGAGAGGACATGGGGTGGGGAGGCCTGGGCTGAGCCTGCAGGACTGGTGGGCTCAGTGGTCAGGGAGGAGGGAGGGACTAGACGGAGGCCAGGGGTAGGGCCAGGGCATGGCTGGGCCTCCTCCCAGGCCTCAGAACACCCACCCCACCTCCCTCTCTCCCTTCCTCCCTCATCCCAACTGGCAGGGCTTGAAGCTGTGGCCTCTGGAGGCCCCCAGCCTGGATAACCTTAGCTCTGTCAGCATGAGCTTGGAAGTGAGGAGCCACTCTCAGCCCTAGCCCTGTTTCTCATCCTAACTCATGTCTGGCCCCATTGTCCAGCACAGCCTGTCAGAGGTTCAACTCCTGAAAAGCTCTGATGATAACTTCTGACGGAGGCCCCAAGTGTGAAAGGCCCAGCTCCAATCCCCCTGGCAAAGGGAAAGCCAAAGCTTTGGAGGTTGGAAAGTGAATGTCCAAAGTCGTTTGAGTCAGAAATCAAATTTTGTCCTCACCTTTTGAGTTAAATCCTGAAAGCATTCAAGTCAGTCCATCTCTCTGACGCCTCAGCCTCCTCTGGTAGAGAGAAGGTTCCCAGCGCCCGGCCACAGCGGCTTCTTGGAGTAACTTAGGCTGGCTGACTCTCTGGCATGGGGGTGGCCCCTTCTAGGCCTGAGATCTTGCAAGGCAGCCTCTAGAGGGCCTCACTTTTTCTTGTAAGGCCCACAAGAAAAACAAGCCAGTCTCCAACCTGTAGAACCCATGTGCGCTGGCTAAGCCCCTTGAGTCCCTGGGGCGTCAGAGCAAGGGGTGGCTGAGCCTTGCTGAGGCAGCGTGCTGCTTGCCCGGACTCTGACCCGGTGTGACCGAGACTCTGCAGGCCGGGGGCATGTCCTCTCCTGTGGACTCTGGGCCCAGATAGGGCTCCTGACATTGTGTTGGGGACCTGGCTGGTGAGGCCTGTCACCATAGTTTTGAGGCCATTCTTTTCTCTTGTTTGAAACCACTGTTCCTAATTCTCCACTGTACGGGGGGCCAGGCTTGCGGCTGTGAAGAGTCTCTCAGGAGCAGGCAAGGGTGCTGTGTGGACCTCCATGTCGGGGACGCAGCCAGCAGATCTCTGTCCAGCATTGCCTGAGATCCACGCCTGGGTGGGGCTGGCCAGTTCCACCCAGACTACATGGTCAAGGAAGCGGGTGGTGGTGGCGATGCTGGTGGAGAAATGTCCTGTTCTGAGATCATGGGTGGTGGGCGGCCAGCAGTAGCCCCTCGTGGAGGAGAGTGTGCCTGGGACCCTGTCCGCCCATGTCCTCTTGTCCGCAGGCCCAGCAGAGCGTCCGCACACAGCACTTGCGGGACCTACAGGTCATCGCTGCCTACCGGGAGCGCACGAAGGCCGAGAGCATCGCCAGCCTGCTGAGCCTGGCCATCACCACGGAGCACACGCTCCATGCCACACTGGGGGTCGCCGAGTTCTTTGAGTTTGTGCTTAAGAACCCCCACAACACACAGCACACGGTGACCGTGGAGATCGACAACCCTGAGCTCAGGTGAGGTCTCAGCAACGCCCATCCTGCCCCAGCCCAGATCTGTGTCCGGTGCAGCCGGCTCCCCTGCTGAGCTGGCTTGAATTCTGCCCGAGAGCCGAGGCGATTCGGCTCCTCTCTCCCACTCCTCTGAGCACTGCTCTTGGTGGGTGGGATGCAGCCTCCTGTGGGCCTTCCTGGGAAGAACTGTCCTGACGCCTGGACACTGCCTTCCCCAGTGTCATCGTGGACAGTCAGGAGTGGAGGGACTTCAAGGGTGCTGCTGGCCTGCACACGCCGGTGGAGGAGGACATGTTCCACCTTCGCGGCAGCCTGGCCCCCCAGCTCTACCTGCGCCCCCACGAGACCGCCCACATCCCCTTCAAGTTCCAGAGCTTCTCTGCTGGGCAGCTGGCCATGGTGCAGGTGCGGGTGTCAGGCACACAAGGAAGTTGCATTTGGCTGACGACAGTGGGAAATTGAGAATGCTTCCAGTCTCCACCAGTGTCCCTCCCGTGCCTGTGGCAGATGGACTAGCCTTCGGGCTGCCATCCACTCCCCTTTGTGCTCAGTAAGAGCCCTGGCATGTACACTGAGAGTGGCAACCAGCCGCTTCTCTTTTCCAGCCTGATGGGTGTCGGGCTGGACCATCTCCTCCTAATTTTCTTTACTGGGTTGGTTGTTAGGGCTTCTTAAAGCCCAGTGAATCTAATGGATTGACATTTTCTAGCATCTTCTTTCCAGTTAATGTTGTTTGGTCCCTTCCGACTGCAGCACTGGCTGCTCTATGCAAGATGCAGCTTTGCTGGCATGTGTGTGGGGAGCATGGGTGCAGGGAGCATGCGTGCAGCAGGTGTATTTGCAAGAGGTATGTGTGCAGGGGGGATATGTGAGGCATGTGTGCAGGAGGCATGTATGCGGGGTGTATGTGAGGCACGCGTGCAGGAGTGGTGCGTGTGGGGGTCTGTGTGTGTGTGCAGGCATGCAGTTGTGTGCAGGCGTGGTGTGTGAGGCGTGCCTGCAGGGGGTGTGTCATGCCTGGGTGTATGAGGCAGGCATGGGCATGGAGTGTGTGTTTCAGCTTTTGACCTTTTGGGGTCAGCTCTCTAGGGTGATGGTCATCGCTTAAGGTGGACTTGAGATGTCCCTAGAGGCTCATTCACAGGGTTCCATGCTGGCTCTTGGGAAGGGCTGTGAGGACAGCAGGTGGGACCTCAGGCCTTTGGCTTCAGGCAGAGCTGGGTTTCCACCTGGGATCTACTGTTCCTTTGCTCCTGGCAGCCTCAGCCTTCTCTGGCACAGTGAGGCCGGTTGGTGATGGTTGCTGCCCGGAGAGTCAGTGTGAGAGGAGGCTGGTGGCTCCCAGCTGGGTGGCAGTGGTGTCTCTAAGCACAGGTGCTGGTCACCTAGTTGGTGTCGCTCCCTGACCTGCTTGTGCTGATTGGTTCCTGCAGGCCTCTTCTGGGTTGAGCAACGAGAAGGGCACGGACGCCGTGTCACCTTGGAAGTCCAGTGCAGTGCCCACTAAACACGCCAAGGTAAAGGGGCAACAGAGGACAGACTGATCTCGGGGCTTCCAGGGTATTCCCAGGGCCTGAGCCTTGTGTCCTTCTCTCCCCTCCTGGAGGGGAGGGCTGGGGCCAGGTCAGGGCAGGGGTGGTATGGGCCTGGGAATGGCCTTCTCCATGTCCTCGCTGGGCAGGGCAGCTCCGTCTGGGCGCTGGCACAGCCTGCTTGGTGTCTGGTGGGAAATGCCTCCTCGGTGGCCGCCTTCTCACAGCCAGGGCTCTCCGGGTGTGAAGCCGCGGTTCCCATGGTGGCTGCCACAGCCTGTGGCCACTCTGTGAGCCTCACACACAGCATTCCCTGGTGTGTGAATGTGTGGTGTGGTTCTTTCTGGAAATAAGACTTAGACTTTGGTTATATCCCTTGCTAAGTGAAGGCCGTGTAGTAAGGCACCTGCTTCTCAGTAGCTGGCTGAGACATTCGCAGGAGGAGCTTGAGACACTGCTGCTTTATGGCAGTTTCTGAAGGTTTTTCTTTATTCGGTAGAAACATGCCTTTTGTAGTTGGGAAGTGAAAAACAAAATGCAAAAGCTTTGGTCTTTCCTACACCTTGCCTGGAGGACAGAATTCAGAGTTCAGCGCAGTCCCGGCCTGAGGCTGTGGGGTCCCTGTGGCCCGGGTCTCACTGTGGTTGCAGCCTGGCCCTGTGTGTCCACCAGGCCCCATCACCAGTGAAAACTTGCTTTATTTTATTTAAATGCAGCCACAGCTTTGCCTTGATCTAAGGAATACATCTGTTCTTTATTGAGTGCTCTAGGTTAATACCTTTTCCTTACATGTGTGGGAAGTCCCAGCCATCACATCCTGTTGCCAGAACTGTTGGGAGGAAGGTTTTCCTCTGCTAGCTTAGGTCTGAATGGCAAGGCCTGCAGGTGGATGACAATAGACAGAGGGATGGGAGGAAAGATGCGCCTTACCATCGTGAGCCGTGACAGCATTGGGAAGTGAGTAGCTTGCCGAATGCCCAGAGGTCGAGGTTTGTGTTCCAATGTAGCATGAAGGGGGCGAGGGCCACGGCCTCCATGGGAAGACAGGGACGTTCTGTTGTCTCTTTGTGCTGTAGGCATGGGCAGTCTGTGACCTTCCTGGAATTTGCAGGATGCTTTCACTTTCACATAGGGGGTTAATGGCAGCTGCATTTTCAGGAGGCTGTGCACTAGTCAGATAAGGGAAGTTCAGATAAAGATTTCAGGTGTTTTCACCTTAAAATAATCTTTATGTCAAAAATATGATCTCTTCACATGAATTTGGAGTTCGAAGGGAAATCCTAGGCATTGTGTTCGTTTACCCATAATTACTGCAGTGTGTATCTCGGACCGATGAGGACTTTTCTTTTTATCGTGACTGCATGCTGTCATCGTTGCCCCCGTCAACACGGATCTCAGCATCGTCTGCTGGGGCTCTAAGCACGGGCCTTTCTACAGCTGGTGTGTTTGGGTTGGGACCCGCTGGCCTGGGGTGCGCCGCCTCTGGAGTTGCTCAGTGGGCAGGTCACGTCGTCCACGAAGGGCACCCACAGAGGCCATGCTGGCTGTCACCGTGCTCAGGTGCTGATGGCCTGTTGCTGTCACCCGCTTCTCCCTCGTTCGCATCCAGCTGAGGCTCCTGGCCCACACATGTTCCATCCAAGGTGAAATTGCAGTCCTGCCATTCTTCCTGTGATTTTCCTACAAACAAGAACTTTCCCCATCAGTGGTTTGGTTACCCTAAAATCTACTTGGTATTTGAAAGTGAGGATGAATGTTAGAATCATTCCCTTTATTTTTCAATTTTCAAATAAGTGAGCTGCGTCCTAGCACCCTCCAGAGACAGTCCGTGTTTGTGGTGTCTCGTGATGGACACCTGGGCTTTATATTTGTATGTCTCATCCCATGGAGGCTTCACTCTTAGATGCTGGAACTGCCCTCTCTCTGGCCACTGCCATCCTTTTCAGGTTAACTCCTGTGCCTTTTTGTTGTTGTTGTTATAAAAAGTAGTTATTTTGAAATAATGTAGAACTTAGGGAAAAGTTACAGGAAGAGTGCGGAGGCCCCACATGGGGTTTTCCCAGCCTTCCCGATCACTGACCTTTGCCATGGTTGCCTCACTATTCTCTGTTTATGCATTTTTCTTGAACAATTTGAGAATAAATTATCAGGTAATGCCCTTTACTCCATGACACTTCGAGCTGGGTTGTCTTGAAAATAAGGCCACTGTCCTCTACAGCCAAGGCAGAGCCATGAAAATTAGACACTCCTCTTCTGTCATCACAGGCCCCGTTCACATTCGCAGATGTCCCAGTTCTTGAAAGACGGCCCACCCAGTGGCCCCCAGCAGCCCGCTGCCCATGGAGTCCCTCTGGCGTGGCTGTGGCTGTTCTGAAGGGCATAGGCGGTTATGCTGCAGGGTGTGCCCAGTGGGCCTGGTCTGGTGTTGGTTTCGGTTAGACCCAGGTTTGGTTAGACCCGGGTTCCGTTAGACCCGGGTTCGGTTAGGCCTCGGTTCGGTTAGACCTGGGTTCGGTTAGACCCAGGTGATGCACTTGGGACAGGGACTCCACAGACATTTGCTGTGTCCTCTCCGAGCATCATACTGTGAGGGACACCATGTTGCTTTGTCCTGTTACTGGCGATGTTACTGTTTCCATTCAGTTAAAATGGCATCTGCCATGCTTTTTTCCTGTAATATCAATTAAGAAATATTTGTGGCCGGGCGTGGTGGCTCAAGCCTGTAATCCCAGCACTTTGGGAGGCCGAGACGGGCGGATCACGAGGTCAAGAGCTCGAGACCATCCTGGCTAACCCGGTGAAACCCCGTCTCTACTAAAAAATACAAAAAAAACCAGCCGGGCGAGATGGCGGGCGCCTGTAGTCCCAGCTACTTGGGAGGCTGAGGCAGGAGAATGGCGTAAACCCGGGAGACGGAGCTTGCAGTGAGCTGAGATCCGGCCACTGCACTCCAGCCCAAGCTACAGAGCGAGACTCTGTCTCAAAAAAAAAAAAAAAAAAAAAAAAAAAAAAAAAAAAAAAAAAAAAATTGTGTCTAGTAATCAGAAAGTCATGAGTAAGTGTCTTGTTGGGAGATACTGAGGCCATTCATATACCCTCTTCTTCATCAGACTTCTACGCACTAGGTCTCAGTGTGCACTGATGACCACCCCGAGTTGGTAGTTAATGGGATGCTTGCCTGCTGTGGATTTTCCAATTCCATCATTCCTTCTCTGTCGATTACTGGTATTTTAAGTAAGGTAGAGCTGTGCCTTCACCCCATTCACGTATTTACTTTTTATATCCTTATGAACAATGAATTTCTATTTTATTCATTTTGTTACTGTTTATTTTGTTGCTCATATCCATGTTGTCCCTGACTAAGGAGGGCAGCCCCTTCAGGCCAGCTCCTGTGTCCTGTTGATTCACCCCTGTCCTCCTTTGAGTCTTTCCTTACTGCCCAGCACAGCAGGATGCCCCAGGCTCAGCTTGCATTTCAGGAATGTCAGCCATTTAACTAAGGTTCTTTTGGTTGGAGAATGACATTTAGAAACCAAGATTTGAGTGCTAGATGTACTCAGTGCTACTGGGATGTCACTGCTGCTAGTCCCTGTCAGCAGAGAGACCTAAGAGGTGTATGCCTGTATATACAGATACATATACATATGTGCATATCATGCATATACAATGTATAGATGTGTGTGTGCATGTGTGTGTGTGTATGTGCATAGACTACTGTTTCTAGTGTGCTAAAGACTATGAATTTGCAGCAGTTCTTCCAACACCAGTTCAGCATCACGGGTTTCTTCTTTCCATGTTTGTAATTCCCATTTCTGCTCGTGAGAAACCTGGCTCCCATTTGGTTGACTATATTTAGTTGTTTGCCTAATTTCCTCTGTATCTAACCAATCTGCTGACCACACTGGCCAAATCCCTTTGGCTGCGATACCACTGGCCACACTGGCCATCTTTGTGTATGTGTATATTTCAAAACATCAGTACCAACCGGGGATAGACACTATCTGTCAGTGCAAGATGTCTGAAGGTGCATTTGTCCTTAGGTCCTTTGTATCCTGTGATTTAAATTTCCTTAAAGAATTCTTCTCTGGGTAGTTACAGCACCAACTTGATAGAAGGTTAGATTTGTTTATTTTTAATACATTGACACTTCTATTTATTTTAGTTTTCAAAATTAAAAACATTTAAATCAAAAATCAAACTATTAAGCAAGATATATTTGGAAGGATCTTTTCATTCCTGATCTGCCCCACTGTCTCCTTCTCGATGTGTGCAGGTGTGAAGTGTGTGCATGTGTGTGTGTGCACGCATGTGTGGGTGGTGTGTGCATGTGTGCGTGCATGTGTGTGGATACATCCGTGTGTGTGCATGTATGTCTACATGTGTGGGTGCATGCATGTGTGGGTGGATGTGTGTGTGTGCATGTGTGCACGTGTGTGCATGTGTGCATTTGTGCATGCGTGTGTGTGCACACATGGGCACATGTGTGTGTATGCATGTGTGTGCATGTATGTGCATGTGTGGGTGCATGCATGCGTGTGTGCATGTGGGCACATGTGGGTGCATGCATGTGGGTGTGCATGTGGGTGCATATGTGGGTGGATGTATGTGTGGGCGCATGCGTGTGTGCATATGTGCGTGGATATATGTGCATGTGTGGGTGCATGTGTGCATGTGTGAGTGCGTGCATGTGTGTGAGTACATGTCTGTGTGTATATCTTGAAACAAATACAGCCTTTTTATCAGTTGTCGAAATTAATACCTCTTTAGACAATATGGTTTTTAATGAGTAGCTCTTTTGAAACCAGGGAAGTTTCTATTTCTAACCCCTTTGGTTAGGCACAGCCTCTTTTTGACATCTGAAATCAAAGAGCTTGTGCTGACGTGTTTGGCTACTAACTTGGCCCCACCACCACCCACCCCAGGACCTCCTGGCCTGACTTGCTCACCTGCACGTGGGGTGTTGGGAGGTGGAATCATGGCGGGAGTAGTTTTGACTTAGGACTGCAGACCTTCTCCACTGGCGTTTAAGAAGTGTGCCGTACCGGAGAGAAATAACAGCAGCGTGGCTGCTCGGGTGCCCTGTGCTGGGAGCCAGGCCAGACCTTGCTTAGCGGTCCCCTCTGGTAGGGACCTGCTGCTGCAGACTCAGTCCCTGTCTTTGACGATGCCCAACCCTTCCCCCATCATGGCAGTGGAGGGTGAGTGGGTCGTGGCGACAGTGGAGATACCTGTGCTGTCTAAGGAGGGACGAGAAGCTGCTCAGGAGTGTCGTGCCCGTCCCAACGCTCAGCGTGGCCTCCTCACAGGTCTTGTTCCGAGCGAGTGGCGGCAAGCCTATCGCCGTGCTCTGCCTGACTGTGGAGCTGCAGCCCCACGTGGTGGACCAGGTCTTCCGCTTCTATCACCCGGAGCTCTCCTTTCTGAAGAAGGCCATCCGCCTGCCGCCCTGGCACACGCTTCCAGGCAGGTCCTGCACTGACCCTGCGGCCCACATGTTGCAGGCTCACCTGTTGGAAGTAGGCACCTCCTGAGGGTGACAGATGGCCTCATGGCTTCATGCCCTGGTTCTGTTAGAGCAGCACGTGGGGCCTGGGGAATTTTCTCTCCCTTTATGGTTTGAGATGGTGTCCCTCTTGCCACCTCTGAGATGACTAGGTGCGCATTTGCTGGGTGAGTCCGCTCTTCTAAAAAATCCCAGCTCCGCGGCCCAGGTCCAGGTGTGCCTGGAGGAACACCTGCCTCCTCACCTGATGGCCCGCGTTTCCGGTTGGCGCCCCTTACAGCAGAGTGCAGGCTTCCCTGCTCTAGGGAGCTGTGCTTTCCTTTTTGTGGCCCCTCGATTATTCCCTGCGGAGGTGGCTGCAGCAAAGCGGCAGTGGGCTGGACGGGCGGTGTCCGCGCAGGGAACACAGTGCTCGGATGCTGTCCTGGGAAAGGTGGCAGCGCCCGGTTCCCCAGCAGGTGTCTTGCTGAGCACCTGTGATGAGCCTGTCCCGTCCTATAGTATGTAATGTGTGGGGCCGTCTCAACACAGGCCGGAAATGTGGAGGACTCTTTTTGACATTTCCCCTGCTCCAGGTGCTCCGGTGGGAATGCTTGGTGAGGACCCCCCAGTCCATGTTCGTTGCAGCGACCCGAATGTCATCTGTGAGACCCAGAATGTGGTAGGTTGTGTTGTGGCCCCGGCTCAGGCAGATCCTTCCCAGCGAGTCTGCGCCCCCATCGTCTTCCCTGCGGGGTCTCCCGGGAGCCTCTTCGTTTTAGGTTTTCCGCTAAGTGGTTTCTTTTCCAAGGTACTAAAGGGCTATTTTGACATCTTTATGAGAGCTTTATGAGCGTGTTTTTATTTTTTCTACTAGCAGATCAGCTCCTTGATCATCTGAATTTAAATTTTAAAAAGGCATGAAGCAAAGTGAATAAAGCGAATGGTAATTAAGGCACATATTAATTACCGTTGTGTAAAGGATAAGGCAATAATTGTGTTATGACCAGTTAGCAAACTGGATAAAATCTCCTGTAGAATCTAATTATTGAGATCCTTGTAAAATCAGGAAGCTAATGATTTTGTCTTTGACAGTGAACAGAATAGTGAATTCTGACTGGTATAGAACATGAACAGATTTGTTTTGGGAGGGGCTGGTCCTCACTCTCTGCGTGCACTAGTCACACGGATTTAGGGGCCAGACTGGGGTTGGCAGAGCTGGGCAGTGGGCTGTGTGCCCTGATTTGCTGCACATCTGGTTGGCAGAGCCCAGGGGAGCCACGGGACGTGTTTCTGAAGGTAGCTAGTGGTCCGAGCCCGGAGATCAAAGACTTCTTTGTCATCATTTACTCGTAAGTGCACAGCCTTCGGGGACCCAGGGGCAGTGGCAGAGGAGAGGAGGAGGCAGGCCTGGGGCTACTGGTGGATTGAAAGTGGGCTTGGCCCCTTCCTAAACTTGGGGGAGCTGTTGGGCCTTCACTTTGTGAGGCGGGATTCTGCTGCGAGTTCCAGAGCCAGCAGGGGCCTGGGGAAGGCATCCTGGAGGGGCACCTGCAGCCTGAGTGACTTGGGACGCAGCCTGTGCCCACCAAGGAAGGACACGAGTCAGCCTCTCTCTCCAGATAGTGCCAAGGGCCACCCAGAAGCCCCTGTTACCTTTTTCTTGCTAAGTCCCTAGGCCAAACAGCATGAATGAAGCTGTGGTCCCTCCTGCGGAGAGGGAGGACTGTGGTGGAATTGCCCGTCCCTCTCCTCCAGGCTAAATGACCCGGTCCCTTTCCCCTCCCCTCCTAAGTCGGATCCCCAAGTCCTGTGAGAATCCTTTCAAACTGCTGTGAGCTGGGAGATTTCCTGCAGTGCTTCTGAGGACAGGTCAGGGGCTTACCTGCACGGAGTGCCCACCAGAGGGTGAGGGGCCACGTGAGCACGTCTCAGCGTGGCTTCCTCGTGAGCCCGTGAAGATGCCTCACCCAGCCCCATTTTACTAGGAAGCAGCAGCTCTTGGCTCTGAAATGCTAACAGGGGCTTCCTTGCTCAGGCCGGCATGACCTCCAGCCCCACCCTGGCTCCTGAGCGGCGCTGCTCTTGGCTTTGCCTCAGAACCCTGTTGGGCGTGGACACTTGTCCAGGATGTGTGTTTGGCTAAAGCATGCCTTGTCATTTGTTTGACATGTGGTTCCTAAGCACCCTCGTGCCAGGTGGCATCCTGGGTGCAGACAAGTGGGGCCATCGGTCAGCCCTGCTGTGCCCTGAGAGCCTCTGCTGTGGGTGGGAGGGGGGCAGCTGGGGCGGAGCCACCAGGCCCCAGCTCTGCCTCCTGGGGCCTGGTCCTCTGGGGCTTTCCCTGCGTGGCCTTCTGTCTGCCCACACTCCTGGCAGCCCTTTTTGGCCTCTCGCGGGCTGGTGCTGAGTCTTCCGGGACAAGTGCAGATGGCTCCTGTCCCACTGCAGGGATCGCTGGCTGGCGACACCCACACAGACGTGGCAGGTCCACCTCCACTCCCTGCAGCGCGTGGATGTCTCCTGCGTCGCAGGCCAGCTGACCCGCCTGTCCCTTGTCCTTCGGGGGACGCAGACAGTGAGGAAAGTGAGAGCTTTCACTTCGCACCCCCAGGAGCTGAAGGTACGGCCTCTCTGGGGGCTGTTCTGAGTCTCTCTCCAACCCCAGCGGGAGATGGGCAGTGGGCATTCAGCTGGAGCACAGTGGGTGGCCCTGACGGCAGCTTTTCCAGCACCTCCAGTGCTCAGACTCTGTTACCAGAGGCTTCCTGGCAGTCGCCTTTCGTTAGATGTGCCATTGTGGGGCGATTGACGTACACACCAACCCCAAAGGCCAGTGTTCAGAATTCCTGCTAGGTAAACGGTGACAGGAGCCCTGGCGTTAGTGAAGCCACAGTTAGATGGGGTGGGAGGGCAGCCCCTGGTGCCACCAGCTGGCCAGGGTTTTAAGCCCCAGGATGGCTTCAGTTCTCTTTCTGTGGAGGCAGCCCTTAGGGAGTAATCACCATGTAGGAGGAGGGACTTGCCAGGTGCAGACCCAAGTCACAGCCACAGTGATGTCAGGGTTGGTTGTGGCCTCAGATTCGACTGCCCCTGAACCACCCATGACCTTGGGCTCCCCTGGCTAATTGGCCAGGAGCCCCTTGCTTGCACACCATGAGAGGCTCTGCCCTGACCCGCCTCTCTTGCTCTTGAAGACGGACCCCAAAGGTGTCTTCGTGTTGCCGCCTCGTGGGGTGCAGGACCTGCATGTTGGTGTGAGGCCCCTCAGGGCTGGCAGCCGCTTTGTCCACCTCAACCTAGTGGACGTGGATTGCCACCAGCTGGTGGCCTCCTGGCTCGTGTGCCTCTCCTGCCGCCAGCCGCTCATCTCTAAGGTCTGTATGTGTGGCAGGCACAGGCTGAGGGGATGGGGGCTCAATACTGGGGCACTACAGGACCCCTACTTTGGTCCTGTGACTCGGGCTACCTGGATACAGAGTTCTTACCCAGCAGGGCTGGGTGTGCGCGTGTTTGCTCCTGTGCTCTCTGTCTCCCGGGTGGAAGCTCCAGAGAGCGTCTGTCTGATCTCTGGAGGGTTCTCCAGTGTCTGGGGCCATGCACGGTGCACAGTAGACTCAGGGGATACTTGGAGGAAGGGCTGGTGGCTGTACCCGTGAGTGACCAGTGTCTCCCTGTCCCCTCCCTCCACAGGCCTTTGAGATCACGTTGGCTGTGGGCGAAGGGAAGGGTGTCAACAAGAGGATCACCTACACCAACCCCTACCCCTCCCGGAGGACGTTCCACCTGCACAGCGACCACCCGGAGCTGCTGCGGTTCAGGGAGGACTCCTTCCAGGTGTGGTGGGGCTGTGCGTGGGACTCCCGGGGGAGCCCTGGGGAACCTGAATGGAGGGCAGTTAGGCTGCATTTAGGAGTGAGTTCCTCCAATCACCAGCAGTCTTCCAAAAACCCCAGGGCAGTGACAGGTGCCCTGCCATACTTGGGTGGGCCCGTTGTCTCTTTAGTAGCTGGAGATTTAGCTGAGTTTCTCCTGAGCGTGGGAAAGGGCGATGTGTCCAGGGCTTTTCGTGGTAACGTTCGACAGCTCAGTCTGGAACATGAGTGTGGCTCCGAGTCCGAGTAACGCATCCCTCTGGCGGAGCACCGGTTCCCATCCTTGTCCCAGGCGCTGAAGTCAAAGGCAGACCTCGGATGCACCCCGCAGGGCTCCCCCACCTTGTCACCTCCCCTTGGAAATACACATGACCATGCAGAGAGGTTGCTGGTGAGAGTGTGGGACGGCCCGGGGGTGGACGCTGGGATTTGGATGCTTATTTCCAGGTTGCGGGTGGAGAGACCTACAGCATCGGCCTGCGGTTTGCGCCTAGTCTGAGAGTCGGGGAGGAGGAGATCCTGATCTACATCAATGACCATGAGGACAAAAACGAAGAGGCATTTTGCGTGAAGGTCATCTACCAGTGAGGGCTTGAGGGTGACATCCTTCCTGGGCCGCCTGGCTGGGGCCTGTCTGCCCCTCCTGCCCTGCAGGCCGTCCTCCCCGCCTCTCCTCAGCCTTTGACCTCAGGGCCCACCACTTGGCTGAGGAAGCAGAGAGCACGCGCTGGTCATTTTGTAGTACCTGCGTCCAGCTTAGCTGCTGCTGACACCCAGCAAGCCTGGGTTCCGTGAGTGTGAACTGCGTGGCGGTGGCTCTGGCTCTGGTGCTGCCGTCTGCACACGTGGGACCCTCATTATCTCTGTTGCTCAAAATATATTTTATGAATCATCCTAAATGATAAAATTATGTTTTTCTTACTGGATTTTGTACAAACATAATCTATTATTTGCTGTGCAATATTTTGTGCTGGTATTATATCTATTTTTTAAATTGTTGAACAAAATACTAAACTTTTACATGTCATCCCTTGGCAGTTTTCTTGAGTGCTGTCTGCTGGCGCAGTGTCAGAGGCTTCCTGTCTATAGCACAAGCCCGGTTTCTCTTTGAGGAGACATGCTGGGGCCAGTCAGGGAGCCCACGCCGTCTGTCCTCATGGAGAGGCTGCTCAAGCCTGCCCCGGGTGGGGGCTGAGACCCCGGCTCTGAGACGGCAGCAGTTGGGTGGAAGTGCAGGGGGCGGAGGAGTGGAGGGTGGACCACACTGAGCGGTGGGCTGTGGGCCGCGGGCTGCGGGCTGCAGGTCAATGCGAGGGCCTGGGCCGGGCGCTGCCTCCTGCTGCAGAAGCCGCCCCAGCGCTCTGATTGCAGGACCCCACATGCCTCAGGAAGGGATGTGCTTAGAGCCATTGGTCCCACGGCCACATCTGTGGCAGACAGTAGGGTGGGAGTGAAGGGTGACCTCCGTGGGGACAGTCGGTGCCGTGGGTGACCATGGCAGGTGACTTCTCAAGATCATGGTTAAGGAAATAGGTCCTTCTGTGTTCCTAAAAGGTCTCCACACCCCACAGATGTGGGCACGCGTGGGATAAAGGTGGCCCCTCCCTAAAGGTAGCAACCCCTTGTTTGCCATTTTCAGCGCCGGCCACATCCCTCACCTCCTGCATCTGCCACGAAGCTGCAGGAGGAGGTTGGGATTTTGAGGCTGTCGGGGAGGGCGCCGCCGCCTCTGCTTTCCCAGCTGCCTTCATCTCCTCCACTGTGGCCAAGCTGAGGATGCCTCCTGGACTTCGTCTCAGCTCCTGCACCTGAGGTGCTGGTGAACCCTAGATGGGAACATCCTGCTGGACCGGCAGAGCTCTGAGAAGGCACTCACGCAGCCCCGGGTGCCTCCTAATGGTGCCTCCTCAGGGAGGTGCGTGGGGCACTTTCACCTCCGCCCCCTCCATTTCTAGGTGGCCTGAGAACTGGCTGCCTCCCCCACCCCTGCAGAGAGACGCTGCCTGCTCTGAGGGTCCTGCTCTTCGTCACGTGGGTTTTCCCCCCGGGAAGACCAGACAGCAGCTGCTTTTCCTGGAGAGGCGGATCCCCCAAGTCCATTCGGTCCTTGCACAGCGGAGGGACCTGCGGTGCTCCCTGCCCGTGTCTGGTCTGTAAAGCAAGGACTCAGAAAGGTCTTTCAGCTGCCACGATGCCCTACAAGGCAACAGCAGAGAGCTGACCAAGCCTCCAGGGCTCCCACCTGTTCGAGATGCTTCGGTAACACGGCCCCCACCCCAGCCTGCCGGGCTCTCGCATCTGCGTTGTCACCCCCACAGCACAGGAGGAAACCACAGCGCCAGATGCAGGAGGTGCCCCCCAGCCTCAAGGAGCAGGCAGGCAGCATGTGCCCTCCTGAGCAGGACCAGGCTGGCCTGTGGGCTGGAGGACGCAGGGACATCCCTCGAGCCCACAACGAGAAAGCGGCCTGGCCTTTGGCGAGAGAGATGCCATCAGCCAGCGAGGCTCCATTTGCCACATGCTCCTCACACCCTTATTCAACCCGAGTGTGGACAGAGCACTCCCCTGGTCGGGGGAGATGGATGCTGCCCGCCCCAGGACCTGGCTTTCTCAGGGGCCCAGATGATCACACAGGGACCCGTTGTGGTCTGCCGAGGGTCTGAGGGGAGCAGGGTGAGGGTATGAAGAGGGGCTTTAGTTCAAAGGAGGTTGGGCCTCTCCACATAGGAGGCAGCGGAGAGAGGACGGAGTGGCAGGGGCCCTGCAAAGGGGCAGCAGGGCAGGAGAGGTTGGAGAGGGGCCTCAGGGCTGTGCCAGGGCAGGGGGTCATGTGGGCCAGGGGAGGAGCTGGTGGACTGGAGTGGACAGGTACTGTGTCTCATGAGTCCCCCGGCCCTGATCCCAGCCCTCCGTCAGCATGGAGCCCTGTCCTTGTGGGGGGCGGCAATGCCGTGGCTGCCTCGCCTCCATCCCGCAGCCCCCACTCTCAGTGCTCGTGGTGCATGTGCCTCTTGCTGGCTCCCTGAGGCTGTGTTGAGGCCTGGGACTCCTCCACAGCTGCCTACCCCAGAGGGCTCCTTCCGCCTGGGGTGGGGTAGCCTGAGGGCTTGGGCCAGCCCGTCAGGACCCCATGCCTTCCGCCGCTGGCCTGCAGCCGGTTGTGATTCTGGGTGTCCCCTGGCCTTCCACTAGAAGAGGCATCTCGGGGAGGGGTCTCCTGCTGGGCACCAAGCCCAGGTCGAGCCTGCTGCATGCTCTGGGTTGCAAAACACCGGTCTTGTCCCTTTATGAGCCCACAATGTCCTGTGCCAAAACCCGAGGTGTGGGCTGGCGTGTTCACTCACTCCCGACTCCCCACTTGCCAGTCGTAGGTCTGTCTCGGCAGAGCCGGGGTGCCCACGTGGAAGCTGGGCCCTGCGGCGCTGGCCCACGGGGACGGGTGCCTGGGACCCCCCGACGAGGGCGCCACGCTGAGCGGCTGCTCTCTCCGTGCAAAGCCTCGTGCCTTTCAAAGGGCCTGTTATCATTCCCATCACGGGCATTTCTCAGCTGTGATTTCATTTCTCCCGCCTGCTCCTCCCTCCTCCTGCCCCTGTTGAAAGCTACTTTTCACTAAATGGAGTCAAATGCAAGCCAGACGAGCTGCTTTGCATTTCTCATGTCTGATAATGATTTAATGCTATGTTTGTCTATTTAGAAATAAGACACTTTTTAAAATTCTTGCCTCAGGTTCTAAGAGGGCGGGGAAACAGCCATTATTGCTTCCCTGACGGCCGCTTTTCCCCTGTGGGCGGAGGCGCTGCAGCTCTCACCCCAGCAACCTCAGGTAGCACTTACCGGGAGGTGCGCTGAGGCCTTGACAGAGAAAGGCAGAGGGCTCAGGAGCAGCCGGTGACCTGCCCACGGGAGGTCCTCAGGTGGGTCTCTGTCTCGCATGGCCCCAGCACAGTGGGGTCTCCCTGGCCCTGTGCAGGACACCACCCTACAGACGGGAAATGAAGAATGTAGACCCTTCCTGCCTGGAGGGTGCTGGCGCTCCACCTGCCGCACTCTGCTGGTGATGATGGGCCCCACTGGCTCTCCAGACCCCAAGCCAAAGCCACACCTAAGCGGGTCCACGGGAGGCTGTGCAGGGCCCGGGAGCTTCTCTGCAGGTCGGGCAGATCCACCTCGCGCCAGGCCCCTGGGTTTCAACACTGCCCCTCACCTCTCCTGGGGGTGCTGGGAAGACCCCTGCCGGTTGGAGAATGGATGACTGAGGAACAGTCACCCCAACTTCAGGGGTTGAATACTGTCCCTGAAGAACTCACACTCAGCACCTCAGAATCTGGCTGTTTGGGAAGAGGGTCCGTCTTTGCAGATGTAATGAAACGAGGGCGTGAGATGAAGTCGTGTTGATTGGGGTGACCCTAAGCCCAGGGAGAGTGTCCTTATGAGACAGAAAGGGACACGTAGGGATGGTTCCATGGCGACAGAGGCAGAGGCTGGAGAGAGCCACAAGCCAGGGATTGCCAGAGCCACCAAAGCTGGAGACACCTGGGATAGATTCTCCCTCCGAGCCTCCAGAGGGAACCCGCCCTGCCCTCACCTGGGTCTCAGCCGTCTGGCTCCCAGGCTGTGGGAGAATAACTTGCTGTTGCTTTGAGTCACCAAGTGTGCAGCAGTTGTTTACGGCAGCTTCAGGAAGCGAACATAGGAGTCGTGGGACCTCCCTGGAGGTCCTAAATAGTCCCGTAACTAGCAAATCAAGGCCCCTAGTCCTGGGGAGAGAAGGGCTGGTGTAAGTCTAAGGAGTGACCCCATCAACAGAGTGACCTTCTGTGCATGTAGAGAAGCCCCTTGGGTGGCTGTCCTCGGCCACGAAAGAGTGCGTCATCCTGGCTGGTCAGCCATCCTGAATTAAGTAGGGACTCCAGGTTCTCAAACTTTATCACAAGAATTCAACCTTGAAATAGCCACGCACCAATGTGGGTTTCTCCTGGAGGCAGAACCTCTAGGTGGCGGCTGTACCCACATTTAAGGGAAAGAAGTCAACAGCCCCTGTGTGTGTGACTCACATAGACCCAGGTTCTGGAGAGCTTGAGGGAAGGAGTGTGGTCTCCAAGGCCATGTGGAGCCCTGGTACCGGGATCGGTGCTGTCCACGCTACCTTTCTGGGCCACTCTGGGCTTCACTTGCCCTCACGCCGCCCTCTGGTCCAGCGCTCACAGCAGCTGCTGTGACTGTCAGGAAACACAGACCTGATCCTGTCGCCTCCTTTGCGTAAACCTTTCAGAGGGTAGGACGCAGGCAAAGTTCCTCTCTGGGGCCTGCAGGCCCGTCCTCCCCTGGCTCCTTCTCACCCTTTCTCACCATTCACACCGTGCTCAGGGCGCAAGACTAGGAGGCTTCCTGCTTCTGAAGCCTCTCTGTGCCTCGGTCTCCTCCATGAAGGTGCATTGAGCTGACCAGGTAAGAGCTGGGTGCAGCAGGTCCCATGTGGTGCAGGACTGTCCCTGATCATCTGCTGCCCCTCCTGCCCAGTGCCATCTGACTGGCAGTGTTGCCATGGGAGGGGTGTTCTCCACCCGTGGCTTGCAGGCGTGGCCGATGGGATGTGGACAGAAGTGACCCGGCCTTGCCCCAGCCGGCCTTTTCCCTCTGCCCCTAGAGTCCTGTCTCTGTAGAAACTGAGAATGAGGGATCTTTAATTAGCATTCTCTTCTCCAGTCAAGCCAGCCTCCCTTCCTGCAGGGACCCGGGCCGCCTATCCTCCCTCTGTTGGGCCATCAGCCTGCGAGGGTGTTCCATATGGCTGGGCCCTGCATGGAGGTGCCCCGATCCTCTGGGCCCTGGGGTGGGTGACGTCCTCTCTCAGTGCTCTCCCTCTGCCTCTGGAACAAGAGCAAGCTCTGGGGTCAGGGTGCTACGTGGGCAGCTCCTGTGCAGGAGTCCTGGCCCGTGTCTGTGGGGAGTTGGGGACAGGGGAGGGATCAACCTTGTGCAGCGTGCTATGGCATGTGGGATCCTCGAGAGTAGCTGTCAGGCTTCTGTTCACATTGCTGAACCCCCCACAGTGGTCCCCTAAATGATCCATCATTTAAAACTTTCCCCTTAATTCTGCTTGCTGGGAGCTCACATGAACTGGCCCTCTGTTTTCACAATGGATTTGCTGAACTTTCAGTGGACCAGTGCTATTAGGGACCTTTTCTTTGCAAGGGACAGACACCCAGCTCAAACCAGCATAAGCCAGAAGGCAACTGTGATGGTTTCTCATACCTTCTGGGGAAACTCAGTCTTCAGGCATGGCTGGATCCAGGTGCTCAAATTCCGTTGCCAGAAGCCCGTGCCCCTCCATGCTTTTGCTCTGCCTTTTCCGTGTCAGCTCTGCTCTCAAACAGGCTCTCCCCTCAGTGTAAGGACAGTGCCAGCTTCAAACTCCCAGCTATGTTTTTCTGGAGTAAAGGACCTGGGCTTCACTCTCTGTGCCTCTGGCTAAGTCACATGTCCAGCCCTGAACCTGTGGCTCTGGCTGTCCAGCCCCAGAGCAGGAGGGTTGGTCGGAGTGGGTAGACAGTGTGGGGGAAGCTGTTCCCTGGGGGCTGTTAGGGAAGAAGGGGGTTGTGGGGATGGGTGGATGCTGGGCAGACCACACCCACTGAGATCTGAAGTGAGCTTGGAAGGGGAGGCGTGTGCTACAGGGTGGCTGAGGTCTCCTTGTGGACTCATCTCTCTGCCTCCACCCCCAGAAGAAGAGCAGATGCCATATCCGTCATTGGTTCCTTTACTATCCCTGCCCCTCAGGGGCCACTGCCATCATGGAGTGAGATAGAGGCAGGACAAAGACAGCCTGTGGACACTTACAGGCTTGGAGATCCCAGCCTTGCCACATAGCCATTGTCTCTGCACACTGGCCCGATGCTGGCCATGTCAGGAGCTGAGTGACGCAGAACCCTGTGCACACAGGCCCTGAGGAAGCACCAGACTCTCCTGTGCTCTCCTCTGTGGAGAAAGGGGGTGATATGGGCTGGCTGTGTCCCCACCCAAATCTCATCTTGAATTGTATCCTCCACAATTCCCACCTGTCATGGACAGAACCTGGTGGGAGGTGATTGAATTATGGGGGCGGGTTTGTCCTGCACGGTTCTCATGATAGGGAATGAGTCTCATGAGATCTCATGGTTTAAAAATGGGAGTTTCCCTGCACAAGCTCACTCTCTGCCTGCTGCCATCCATGTAAGACGTGACTTGCTCCTCCTTGACTTCCCTCATAATTGTGAGGCCTCCCCAGCCACGTGGAACTGTAAACCCATTAAATCTCTTCCTTTTGTAAATTGCCCAGTCTTGGGTATGTCCTTATCAGTAGCGTGAAAATGGACTAATACAGGGGGCTTTCCCATCCTTTCCCCTCTCAGTCAGGAGTCTCTGAAACCTGTGAAATCGTGCAGAATTCTGTGTGCAGAGGAATTTTCACGGAGGGAGGATCCATAGCCTTCCCCAGACTCTCAAGGCTTAGGGCCTGCAAAAGGGTGAGATTTCAAGGGGAGACATCTCTGTTCAGAGCTGGGCACTTGGGCAGCCTAAGCGAGTGCAGTTTCAGCAAGATGCTCCCGGTTGCTGGACAGGCTGGAGAGCTGGCCATCTGGGCCATCCTTGATCCTGCCAGGATCAAGGATCCTGCATGCACACCATGCTCAGCAAAAATGCACCTCAGTGATCAGCCTCCTGGTGGTCTGCACCTGCTGCTGTCTTTGGAGGTTTTGCCATGGCTCCTGTCTCCTGCCATCCCCCACCCCATGGCAGCCACAGCACCCTGTGAACACACCAGTCACGGCAGGGCCTCCAGTGGCTCCTGCGTCATTCTGCTGAAGTCCATGGGATGGCCCCAGGCCCCAGCCACCTCCCCTCTGCTGACTCCTCCCTTGGTCTGTGGCTCTGGCCACGCGTTTCCTTACTGTCAAGTGTGTCCAGCAGGCTGCACCTCAGGGCATTTACACGTGCCTTTCCCTCTGCCTGGAGTGCTCTTCCCCCAGGTAGCCACGTGGCTCACTCCCCAGCCTCAGTGGGGAAGGAGCTCAGAATGCCCTTCCATCTGAGTGGCCTTCCCTGCAGCCCACCCCCAAATCACCCTCCCTGGTACCGCTGTTGTCCACAGCAGCTCTCGGCTCCTTCATGTCTGTCCACCTGCACCCCATGGAGTTTGTCTTTGTTCCCTGCCAGGGGCTCTCCAAGAATATTCCTGGAAGAACTGAATGTTGCCAGATCAGCTGATCCCCTGCCTAGAGTCCTCTGCTGCCTGACAGCCCACGAATCCCTTCCCATCAGCCAGCCTCGGCTGCCACCAGCCTCCCCCACCAGCCCATGCAGGCCACTCCTAGCCAGAGCGAGGGTCTTCTCTGCACTCTGCCTGGAACCGCCTGCGTGGCTGGCTCTTCCTTCTGTGGTGGTGCCTCCTAGAGAGCCTGTCGGGCACCTGGCTAAAGGGAGACATTTCCCGGGATAAGTCCCGAATGTGGCTGTGGTGGTTTACAGCGTTTCCCATCAAGGTGGGGTCTATGTTACCCCTCGGGCTAGCTGTCTTTGATGACTAGGATGTGGCGGGGGTGGCATGGTGTCCTTCCTGGGCTCGGCCCACTCTGCTTACTGCTCTGCCCTTGAGCTGTCAGGACCCTGAGGCCACCATAGGGATAAGCCCACAAGAACCTACCAGGGGATGAGAGACCATGTGGTTGGAGTCCCAGGTGACCTGGCCATCCCTCAACCCATATCAGCCCCTGCAGACTGCAGATGCATGAGGGGCCCAGCCACCATTGCCACATCCTGTTTCCATTGCCACGTCCTGTCTTGGGCCAAAAGAACAGTCCTGCTGAGCCCAGCCCAGATGCCAACCTGCAGAGCTATGAGCTAAGTGAATGGCTCAGTGTTGTGAGCTGCTGGGGTTTGGGGTAATGACACAGCAAGAGCTACTGCTGTCCCAGCCACAAGTGGCTCACGCTGCCTTCTATTGCTCTAGACTGACTTCACATTGATTTGCTTACCTGCTCACTACCTGCCTTCCCCGTTAGAGTATCAGATTCAAGAGGACATGATTTTTGTCACCACTGAATCTCAACAATACTATGGTCTAAACAAATAATAAGAGTTCACATTTATTAAGGATTTACAATACACCAGGCTTTGCTCTGCTTGTGATTTAATATTTTAATGTCTAGTGGCAATCAATGGGCCAACCCATTTATTAAGTAGGTACTTGTATTCGTTTGTTGTCACATTGCTATAAAGAACCACCTGAGACTGGTAATTTATAAAGAAAAGAGGTTTAATTGCCTCATGGTTCTACAGGCTGTACAGGATGCATGGCTGGGAGGCCTCAGGAAACTTACAATCATGGAAGATGAGAGGGAAGCCGCCAGCACGTCTTACGTTGCTAGAGCAGGAGAAAGAGGGTGAAGGAAGAGGTGCTACACACTTTGAAACAGCCAGATCTCCTGAGAACTCACTATCACGAGAACAACAAGGGGGAAACCTGCCCCATGATACCATCACCTCCTACCAGGTCCCTCCTTCAACACTGGGTATTAGAATTTGACACGACAGTTAGGCGGGGACATAGATCCAAACCATATCAGCACTTACTAGGTGTGAAGTTGAATGGATGCATGCATGCATGTATGAATGAATGTGCCTCTCCCTGGCCAGGCTGATACCTTCCTGAAGGTTCCACTGCCCTTTGGGAGTGGCAGGGATTTTGTGCCTTTCCCACAGCAAAAACTGGACTTTTAGCAACTTCAACTAGTGAACAGCTCGAGCCATTTGACATTGGCCAGGAGATCTGAAATTGGGGGCCCCTGCAGAGGCTTCCGGTCTGACCCTCTAAGCCGAGCAGAAATGTTCACTCTGTCCCTAGCAAGGAAGCCCACAGAAGTTCCCTGTAGGGTGGAAGGGGGCCAGGACCAGTGTTCATTCAAAATTACTCTCTCAGTTCTATCTCAGAATCTTCCAGTAACCTTGGTGGGGGGGAGGGGGGACTCCTGCAGTTCTCCTGATTAGATGTGGAATAAGTGTTTTCACAATTAGAATGTTTCTCTTCTGAGGTCATCAGATTTTTTTTTATGGAGATAAAAGCATAATTAGCTGAGTACCTCTCTGGAATGCCAGTGACCATGGGGATGGCCTGGGGTCGCTGAGCCCCGGGAAGCTGCTGCCGTCATCCTGAGGTGCTGAGGCCAGGTAGAGTCCAACCCTGCAGGGCCTCGCTCCAGGCCGGATCAGCTCGACTCCTGTGACAAGGTTGTCCCTCAGGGAGACTCATTCACGCCAGCCATGGAGTGTCAGTCATCTGCTGGCCACATCGTGCTCATGTGTAATTTTAGAAATATGGATTCTTACATGTTTGTTCTTGCTAAACTAAGCATTCGTTTTTATCTTTTCGTCATCCCCCAGTCAGTACATGGCTCTGACACTGAAGCAAAATGCTAGTGCTTTTGGCTTCTGGAGGGGGCGTGTGGCATTGGTGCAGGTCAGCACAGAACCAGATATCCACGGCTGGATTCCAGAGCCCATGACTGGCTCCGGGCCCTAGGCTTCCTGCCTCCCGTGGCCCAGAGACCTGGGGGCCTTGGGAAGAGGGAGGCTCGGAAGTAAATGCACGGGAAGGGGTGGGACCTGTGCAGCCCGGGCTTCTGGGGGGGCCGGGGACAGAGCTCACTTCTCTCCTGGGTGCTCATACCCTGCGGCAAGGCCATCCACAGACACGGAAACAAGGATGATCCCAGAGAGCCATGAAGTCGACAGCACTGTGCCCCCGCCCCTGCCTCGTTATCCACTGTTGGCGACAGCAGCATGACCCGCCGGGGTCGCCACTGCACACCCTCCTCTCTGAGCGTGTCGCTGCTTACTCAGGCACACCAAGGAGGGATTAGTTCGGGTCAACAATTTAAACAAATATTTAGGCTTGCCTCTACCCTGGCTGATTAATTCAGTTAGTTGGTCATCTGTCAGTGAGTGTCACACCAGTTAGCCTGGGGATCAGTTATTTTAGATCAACTGTGTTTTTAAAAGGAAGAAATGAGATTATTTTTAAAGAATGATTTTTTTTAATAGTGAAGAAAGTGAGCATGCATGATTGTCCTCAGGGTCAGTCAGCCCTTGCCATGTGAATGCCTGTGTGTGTGTGTGTGAATGTGTGTGTCAGTGTGTGTGACCGTGTTAGTGTGTCAATGTGTGTGTATATGTGTTAGTGTGTCAGTGTGTCAGTGTGTGTGAGTGCGTGTCAGTGTGTATGAGAGAATGTGTGAGTGTGCATTTGTGTGTGTGTGTGTCAGTGTGAGAATGCATGAGTGTGCATTTATGTGTGGGTGTGGGTGTGTGTGTCAGTGTGAGAATGCGTGAGTGTGCATTTATGTGTGGGTGTGGGTGTGTGTCAGTGTGTCAGTGTGTGTGTGAGTGCGTGTCAGTGTGTATGAGAGAATGTGTGAGTGTGCATTTGTGTGTGTGTGTCAGTGTGAGAATGCGTGAGTGTGCATTTATGTGTGGGTGTGGGTGTGTGTGTCAGTGTGAGAATGCGTGAGTGTGCATTTATGTGTGGGTGTGGGTGTGTGTGTCAGTGTGAGAATGCGTGAGTGTGCATTTATGTGTGGGTGTGTGTGTGTGTGAGTGTGCATTTATGTGTGTGTGTGTGAGTGTGCATTTATGTGTGGGTGTGTGTGAGAATGCGTGAGTGTGCATTTATGTGTGGGTGTGGGTGTGTCAGTGTGAGAATTCGTGAGTGTGCATTTATGTGTGGCTGTGTGTGTGTGAGTGTGCATTTATGTGTGTGTGTGAGTGTGCATTTATGTGTGGGTGTGTGTGTCTGTGAGAATGAGTGTGCATTTATGTGTGGGTGTGGGTGTGTGTGTCAGTGTGAGAATGCGTGAGTGTGCATTTATGTGTGGGTGTGTGTGTGTGTGAGTGTGCATTTATGTGTGTGTGTGTGAGTGTGCATTTATGTGTGGGTGTGTGTGTGAGAATGCGTGAGTGTGCATTTATGTGTGGGTGTGGGTGTGTGTGTCAGTGTGAGAATTCGTGAGTGTGCATTTATGTGTGGGTGTGGGTGTGTGTGTCAGTGTGAGAATGCGTGAGTGTGTATTTATGTGTGGGTGTGTGTGTGAGTGTGCATTTATGTGTGTGTGTGTGAGAGTGTGCATTTATGTGTGGGTGTGTGTGTCAGTGTGAGAATGCGTGAGTGTGCATTTATGTGTGGGTGTGGGTGTGTCAGTGTGAGAATGCGTGAGTGTGCATTTATGTGTGGTGTGGTGTGGGTGTCAGTGTGAGAATGTGTGAGTGTGCATTTATGTGTGTGTGTGTGAGAGTGTGCATTTATGTGTGGGTGTGGGTGTCAGAGAATGTGTGAGTGTGCATTTATGTGTGGGTGTGGGTGTGTGTGTCAGTGTGAGAATGCGTGAGTGTGCATTTATGTGTGGGTGTGGGTGTCAGTGTGAGAATGTGTGAGTGTGCATTTGTGTGTGTGTGTGGGTGTGTGTGTCAGTGTGTTGACATCACACTTGGTGTGTTTCAGTCCCCCTAGTTCTCCTTGGATCCATTCCTGTGTGTCTGCAGCTCAGCCTCTTCTAGAAGTTTCCTGGAAGCAAGTTTGCCCTGTTAGGAAAACTATGGAATCTATGCAAATCAGGAAGTGTCTTGTCTTTGCCCAAGTTAAGGGAAAGGCTCAGGAATTCAGCATTTGAAGGGGTAAATCTGCCCAGAAGCAGATTATTTGGAAGACGGGTCGGAAGCATAAGTAGGGATCGGGTGGAGGGAAGGGAGTGCATGGAGGGCATGTCTTCAGGCTGCTCCTGCTCTTGACAGTAGCTCTGTCTCATCCCTGGGAGCTCCGGGCAGTGTGGATACTGCGTGGGCCGCTGAGGATGAGGAGGCTGGGTCTTATCCTCCAGCTCACTCTGTAACTGGCTGCTCCTGGAGGTGTCCTCTGCCCTCCTGCTCCCTGGATGCTGCTGGCCTTCGTGCAGCCTGGAGAACCCTGGGTGGTGAGGGGAGGCTTTCCCGGTGGGATGCTGTCCTGGACCGAAAGAGTGTGTGCCGCGGAGGTTTGGAAAGGGAACTGACAGGGTCTGCTGTGGTCTTTCTGTTTCCTTTTAACTTACGACTAGAGCAGGAGAGCCAGGGGCCTGGATAGCCATGCCCGGGAGGGACCTTCCAGCGAGTCTCATGACCTGCAGGCCACCGTTGCTAGTGGGCTCCATCTCTGGGGCTGCAGAGGCGGTGCTCAGACCACCCTTAGCCACGGCTCCTTCACACAAGTGACAGTGACGGAAGCTCCTCCAAGCCGCTGACATGCAGTGCATGACTGGAAACAGTGCCAAGCAGGCTTGATGGGCAAGTCTCGTGCCCCCGTCATTGAGCTTGGCTGTTTCCCAGACACACCAATTCCTTCCGAAGCACATTGAGTAATTAAAGCAGAGACTGAGCCTTTGGACAAGGTTGGTGAATCAGAACTCCATGCAGCTCTGCAACTCTCAGCAATCTCAAAAGTGCTGCTGGCCGAGCACCCAGGGCCTGGATCCTGATAGATGCTCAATTGATATTTGTCAAAGGACTGTTGCTGGAACAAATCCTTCCATCTTCTGTGGCTGTTCTTTCATTCAATGTCTTAGTCTGTTGGGCTGCTGTGACGGAATATCTTAGACTGGGTAATTTATAAATAACATACATTTATTGCTCACAGTTTGGAAGCTGGGAAGTCAAAAACCAAGGTGCCAGCAGACTCGGTGTCAGGGGAGGGCTCACAGCTGGTGGCTTCTCGCCATGCTCTCATGTGGTAGAACAGACGAGGCACTCTCTGGAGCCTCTTTATTTTTTAACTGTTATTTTTCTTTAGAGACAGTCTTGCTCTGTTGCCCAGGCTGGAGTGCAGTGGTGCAATCATAAGTCACTGCAGCCTCTGCCTCCTGGGCTCAAGCAATCCTCCTGCCTCAGCCTCCTGAGTAGCTGGGACCACAGGCTTGTACCACCATGCCTGGCTAATTTTTGTATTATTTTAGATACAAAATTTACAAAACGGGGTTTCACCGTGTTGCCCAGGCTGGTCTTGAACTCCTGAGCTCAAGTGAGCTGTCTGCCTCGGCCTCCCCAAGTGCTGGGATTATAGGCCTGAGCCACCGCTCCTGGCCTGGGGCCTCTTTTATGAGGGCACTCATCCCATTCGTGAGGGCAGAGCCTTTGTGACCTGTTCACTTTCGAAGGCTCCCCCTTCTACCACCACCCCGGAGATGAGGTCTCAGCACAGAAATCCTGGGGGGACCCAGGCATGCAGACCACAGCATTCCGTTTCCTTCCCAGTGCCTCCTCAGGCCACTTCTGCCCTGCAATCCGCACCTGGCTGAGAGGCCTTGGGGTTCATTTCCCAATGGCCCCCAAGGAGAAGCATCAGGCGACACAAACACCCACTCTCCTGTGCGCTGCCTGGCTGCAGGCGACAGCGCTCTCCATGGTGCTGATCAGGAGCTTTGCGTTTCACTGAAGCTCCTCTGAAGAGTCCTCCGCCCTTTGCCCAGCACTGTTTCTCAAGGACTTTCTCCGCAAACCAGCTCAGGGTTGAGAGGCGGGAGTCGCCTTTGTCCTGATGTCTGTTCCTAGTCTGGGTTCTGGGAGAGTTGGAGAGACGGTTTCTGGATTAAGCAAGGCTGATTTGGGTCACGAGGAAAGGGGGCAATGCAGCCAGTGGCGGCTGTGCTGTGGGCAGCACTGGGCGTGGGGTGGCTCGACCAGACTCTGGGGCTTAGCAGTGGAGGGTGAGGCTGGCAGAGAAGCCCAGCGTGCTGCAGGGCTCTGGCAGGGGCTGAGGCAGCTCTGTGTGTAAACGAGGCCTGGAGATTCCGGGACCACAGCAATGAGATCTGTTGTTTGCTAAGCTCCTGCTCTGTACCAGGCGTGGTCCCAGGCACTTTTCAGATATTACTGTGTCTACTTTCTTCAGCAACTGTGCAGGGGAGGTGCCTCAGTGCTCATTTTTCAGGCGAAGGAGAGAAGCTTGTTAAGGTTAAGTAGCATTGGGGCGGCACAGCTAAGAGGTGCTGAGCTGGGAGCCCGGGAGCTCTCTATGGTGGCAGGCCACCTCGGGATTAGTTTGGTCTTAGCCTCTTCCCCACGCACACTACTCTAGGGGCGCTGTTTACAGCAGATGCGCAACCTGGACAACTGTACTTGGCAGCCCTGACTTCCCAGTCTCTAGTCCCAGGAATCTACGCAGATGCAGGAAGTGTCTTTTCTTTCCCCAAGTTAAGGGAAAGGCTCAGGAATTCAGCATTTGAAGGGGTAAGCCAAGGTCTGCCTGGCCTTGGACCCCTTTAGGCCAGCACTGACCACGTGGTCATGATGGGCTGTCCTGCAGGTGGGCCTCCTGTTGGCTCTGCAAGGCCTGCATGCAAATTCCACTAGCATCTGGCTTGGCTAGAAATCCCCTTTCCCCTCGTGGCCACCTTCTGAGTAGGCAAGAGCCACTTCTTCAAGTTCTAGGCCTCTACTTAGAACAGCTGGTGGGGTTCCAGTGCCCTGCTTCTGGCTGCACCCTGTCTTTGGGACTCCCACCCAGTCTGGGACTAGGCAAACCCTGCTAATGCCCTGCTCAATGAGCTGGGAAACTGAGGCCAAAGAGCCTCAGTGACTGGCTCCTAGCACCACACCTGGAAGCCCAGACAGGCCATCTGCATATTCTAGGCCCTTCCCTGTCAGCAGGGTGTGATGGAGTGTGTGGTGCCAGGGACCTGGGAAGAGTGGGGCTCTGAATGAGGAGGGCAGGTGTGTCTCCCTCTTTCACCAGGAGATGAGCACATCTCCCCAGCCCCCAGCTCAGGCCTGTTCAAACCTGTCACCCCGTGTCTCTGGCTTTATCTCTTGCCATCACGTTTGGTCACTTCCTGAGCACAAGGCAAGTGCCGTGCAGTCCAGGACCTTCTTTGACACTCACTAGGGACCCGGAAGCAGGTGGTCAAGCTCTAGCTGGGGGCAGCTTGAAGCTCCCTTATACCATGCTCGATGGCTCTGAGCAATGTAACTGCCACTTCCTGGGACCTGTGGCCCAGGATCCCCTTGATGGCCAGAGGAGGGCTCTGACCTCTCTGGTCAACATGGATCCGTGAATCAGATCTCAGGAGAGGGGCTCCCCTGGGCTCTTCCCAGAGGCACATCTCCTGTTCTTCTTTCGCCTGGTGACATAAGCTCACGGTTTGGGTGGCCACAAGTGACAGCTCAACGGGCACCTGGCCCCACTGCCCATGCTGGCTGCAGAGCTGGTGTATGCAGCAGGTTCTGTGGAGACAGGCACCTCCAGCATGGTGCAGGGAGAGAGGCCCTGGCCACTGTTGTCAGATGGACTGATGTCCCACCCAAGTGACTCACCAATCTCTCCGAGCCTTAGTTTTCTCATCAGTAATCGCGGGTGAGCTCAGCAACGTCACGGGCCATGGGAGGAAGGTCATGATGCTGGTGCCTCCCCAGACAGCATCATCATCACACCAGGTGGCCTCAACTGCCTCAAGGTCCAGTGCCCAGCCACTGGGTGACCTCTGCATGTTCTGCTCCTCTTGAAGCCTTGACTTACTCACCTCTATGATGGGTATAAGAGCACTGCACATCATGGGGCGCTGCGAGGATTCATGAGGTCGCCTGCCAAGTGTTTGCTGCCGAGCGGACACGGGGAAGTGCCCGGTGAATGGTGGCCACCAGTTACCTCCCCACTCCTGCAGGGACATAGCTCAGCCATTGGCAGCCTGGCCACCAGGTTCATTTTGAGATCTGGCTGCCCACTGGGAAGGGGGGGTTGAGATGGGAATTTTCCACAGTTCCTGAGGCCGTGCGTGGGGTCTCCTTCCTGGGGTCCTGAGCTCAGCTTCCCCTTAACACATCCCTCTAGTGGCCTCTGGGATCTGGGCCCCTAGGTTAGAACCAGGCACAGAAAGCCACATCTGACCCAGGTCCCCTTTCTCGAGTTTAGTGACCCTGCCGCAGGTCCCAACTCCCCATCTTGCCAGCTGTCTGCTCATGGAGACCTGGCCTCTGAGCAGTGTCCATGGCAAGGGGCAGGCTGCCCTCACTCTGTGACCCGCGGGGCAGTGGCTTTTAAAGAGACCCAAGAGGAGGCCACGCTTAACCCAAAGCAACCCCGGGGGAGGCGAAACTCCAGCCCCAGGAGAGCAGCTTTGGCGGCTGATCTCACAGGTCACCTTAGCCGGGCCATGGCGCTCAGGTGTTTGGTCAAGCATGTCTGGATGTTGCTGTGAAGGTGTGTTCTTTATATGGTTAACGTGTGAATCAAAGACTTGGAATGAAGCAGGTGGCCTCCGCGGTGTGGGTGGGCTTCACTCGGTCGATTGATGGGCTGAAGAGGAATGGCTGAGGTCCCAGAGGAGAAGGGGATTCTGCCTCCAGGCTTGAGACTGCAGCATCAGTCCTCCTATGGGTCTCAGCCTGCTGGCCTGTGCTGCAGGATTCAGGGGCACCAGCCCTGCCTCTCTCTCTCTCTGCCCCCCTCCCCCTCTCTCCCTTGCCTCATCCTCGGGTTCTGTTTCTCTGGAGACCCCTGACCACCACAGCACTGCAATGTGATGGGATGGAGGGGAGGCAGCCCTTGATGAGTTGGAGGCTGGAGACATTTGGAAGAGAACTGCCCCCTCCCTCTGCCTCCTACGGAGAACCACACTGTACACAGGGGAGCCTCTAGAAAGGCTGAGAGGCTGGCATTTTGTTAGTATCACACTGGGGCCATTGGGATGGGCCGAGGCACCCTGGCAGTTGCTGGTGTGGGACTCAGGCCAGCAGATGGGAGATGCTTGGGCTGCCAGGCAGGAGGTGAGGGTCACATGTCCCTGCTACAGGTTGCTGGGGGAACGGGGGCAGGAGAGAGGGGTCTGCCGGTCACTAGTCACCACGAATATAAGCTGCATTTCCCAGATGCTCCATTTCCTCCTCTGGAAGCCTGGAATAAATACAGAGGGTATCTGGGAACCCGAGGTTGAGGGTCACCCTGGGGAGGGTGGGGCAGGGAAGCTGTCCTGACACCAGGGGCTGCCCGGCCAGCCTGAACTACACCTTGAGCCTGATTAGTTCTCCAGTGCCCTGGAGATGGGCAGGGGAAGTGACCGAGGCCAGAGGTTTGGGTGACTTACCCACAGTCACAGAGCAAGGGAGAGGAGGCAGTGGGAGCTGTGCCAAGCAGACCTACTTCTCAACCCATGGAGCTCCACGCACAGCACCTTCACTTTGCCTCGAGGAGCAAAGGGAGCAGTCCCCTGCACCCCCGGCCCTTCCCAATGCCTTCAGTGGCCCACTCAGCCACAGTTCCGCCATGGACAGCTTTCAAGAAGCGGGTTAGTACAGGGCAAGTGCAATCTGTCACCTATAATAACCCCTTGTGACAGGTAGCTGGGAAAACAGAGACAAAAATCAATGAAGATTTGGAAACAGACTGCTGGAAACAATTTATTTCTAAAAGCAGCACGGCCTGAACAAGATCTGGAGCTGGAGCCCTGAGCAAGAGCTGGGTCAGACTGGAGGGAGGTGCCCTGAGGCCATATGGGGAGTTGCCTCCCCGGGACCTCTCCCTGACCCCTCCTGCTCCATAGGGCCTGTCCTCCGCTGAGTGACCACGGTGGCAGGTGCTACAGTGAGTGCCGCCCAAGGCTGGGAGCCCCCGGGGATGGTGAAAGGGGCTTGCAGGAGGAGGGAGCTCTCCCAGCATCCAACAAGTCACCCCTGGCATTTGGCCCTGCAGACCAGCACGTGGGGATCTGTGGCCCTAGCAGGAGGCTGTGTCAGTTGGTTCGTTTCTTTCTTAGTTCAATTGTCCACTCGTCAGTGGCATCTCTGATGTGCTGGGCAACATCTATCTGTCACAGACATACGCTGCCATCTCTGTGGCCCTCAAGCACACCTGTGCCACCCCTCAGTTGCGGTCCCTGGGATGAGCGAGCTGACGGAGGAGAGCACCAGCTTCCCTGCGAATCAGGTGGAGGGGGCCTGATGAGGCTATGACCACGGACAGGGTGGCACGTGTCTCTTCCTGCCCTGGGAGCCAGTAGGAGCTGCGCATGACTCCTCCTGCACCCCCAAAGCCTGCCCTGGGAGTGGAGAGATTTACGCCTCAAGGGGGGCAGTGTCATTGCTCCTTACGGCACATTAAGCTGATGAATGAGCGCCCATCAGGGCACATGCTGGGTGCTGCTGCCACCGATGGAAGTCACAGCTCATATTTCTGAAATTGATGCTGTAAAGGTCAGTCTATCAAGGGTCCCCCGCAGGGTTATTAAAGTGGATTAACTGAATAATTTCCATAGAATAATAATATTTCTTAAGGATTATGGATGGGTCCTGGTCGTTCCTTAGCTACTGTTAGCCGAAAATGTCCAAAGGTGGGTCCGCTTTTCTGTTTAGGCTGCAGAGCAAATGATATTTCTGGTGAGAACACAGACCTTAAAGCTGGGTCGGAATAGGACTGATGGTTTCAGGGGCCTGTGGAGATGGGATGGGATTAGAACTGCCGGTGCCTGCTTTGTCTCAATTGGTTCAGAGCTTGCTGGGTAAAAGAGGGGTGGATTAGGCAGCTTTGTGCTGCAATCAGGTTCCAAAACACACATCCCCAAAACTCAGTGGCTTACAACAGGCATTTGGGTTTTGCTCATGATCCTGAGGCTGGCTGTGGAGGCTCGGCCTCCAGCTGCAGGGCAGGGCCCATCTGGTTCTGTGAGAGTCTCACCCTGGGCCCACAGCCTCCCAGGGCCTCTTCCTAAGGATGGCCGGAGCGCCAAGAGGCAAGTCAAACAGCCGGGCACAGGAACCCTTCAGCTCACACCACACCCACTCACACTCCGCAGGCCAAGCTGGAAGTCCCTGGGATGGATGGGCCCTCACGCAGGCTCTACAAGGCCCCAGGGCGCAGGGCGTGCGGGCAGAGCCCTGTCACAAAGACGGAGGAAGGAGTGGGAGTGACAGGGCAGCTGTCACAGGGGGTCTTCGATGTGGACCCCTTCAAGCCTGACACGAGAGTCAAGCTTGGGTTTCTGGAATGTTTTAGACATTCACTCCCACAGCCTGTGGGGCTGTGGGGACCGTGGGGGCAGGGGCTGCTGGCCTGACCTTGGGGTGGGGTAGGCAGGGTCTCCCTGGAGGAGAAGCTGGTGCTGAGCTTTATGGGGTGAGAATGGTTGGGGGGTGGGAAAGTGCATTCCAGGTGAGGAGCCAGCCCAGGCCAGCAAGTTCATTCACCCAAGCTTCCTGGGGACACCGTGTGGGGCTCCAGGGGTCCCATGGGAAGGAAACAGCAGGGCCTGTCACCCACAGGGTGCTCACTGCCCAGCACAGCCAAGCCAGCCATGTCCAGGCCCAGTGAAGGGGTTGGAGACCCAGGGCCCATGGGTGGGGGGCTGTCCTTGGGCAGGGAGGGCAGTTGCCCCGGGGACTGGGTCCCCTGAATCCTGGTGGTGCAGGGGTTGTTACCTGAGGGGGTTGGGTGGGGCTGGCTGCTCTGGCTTTCCGGGAAAGTCTAGGCCAGCGTAACAGGTAGTTAAGGCCCTTGCTGCTGTGCAGAGCCTGGGCGAGATCCTAAGGCAACGATGTGACAGCTTTAATTAGAGAGGACTGTTCTCATCAACACACACGGCAGTTAATGAGCAGAAGGGATGGAGGCTGGATTTACAGCCGCCGCTGGCCATGAGTCTCTGTGTGCAGGAGACGTGGCGGCTCTCCCCTCGACTGTCCCTTGCGCAGGAGGGATGGAGGGGCTGAAACCACTGCAGAAATTCTGTCAGTGATGCATGGGGCCCTGGCCTTAGGGGTCGGTTCCCCAAGGTAAGTTCTGGCCAGACATGCTCAACATCAACGTCTGCTGTCTGTCCTGGGTTCCTCCAGGACAGGGACCCGTGCCTGAGACCCAACAGGCCCTGACTGAATATACAAAGTGTATTAACGTGCGCGTATCGGGAAGCACCAGCTTCACCTCCTCTGCCCTGTGCAGTCCCCTTCCCAGGTAGGCATTGGGGGCTGCCTATGCCACAGCAGCCTGGGGGAGCCAGGGAGTGGGGGCAGCCTTGCCTCTGAGGATCCTCATAGTCCTGCCCCAGCTGGTGGGCTGTAAAATCTGGCCTGGTTGAATTCACTGATGCTGTGGCCGGGAGGACACTGTCCAGCAAGGAAACCTCCCTCCCTCCTGGGCAGGTCTGCCCCCTGCCAGGCCCAGCACAGGTCTGTGTCTGACCAGACCAAAAGACTGCATATTGTGTTATTTCAGCCAGATGAAATGTCCGGAACAGGCAAATCCATAGGGACAGAAAGTAGAGTGGTGGTTAACTAGCACATTAGTCAGTGTTCTCCAGAGAAACAGAACCAACCAGCAGGGTCTCTCTCTGTCTCTCTCTCTCTCTATGTACATAATTGCATGGACTGTGAGGCAGCCAGGAGGTGTCTGGCCAGCATGTGTCTGTATGCATGTATGTGCATGTGTGTGTGTGCCTGTGTGTGTGCATGCTTGCTTTATATCAAATACTTAATCTTAGAATGCTGGAAGCTGAGGAAGTTGATTTGGCAATATTATAACAGTCATTAAAGCTTTGCATCAGGCAGGGCAGGAGGGCTGTGATGGGAAGATGGATGCACTGAGACGGCTCAGGCTCAGCTGGGCCCTTTCCTGGATTTCCGTTGTGACCTTGAATGGCAGAATTCAAGTCAGGCTGATGTGGAATGAGGGCGTGTATCAGGAAGGAGGGAATCCAGTGCTAAGTCAGTCCTTCACTTCGGGGGACTCCTGGGATATCTGGGAGACCCTCTGTTACTGCGTGGAAGGTCTTGATTGCAAGTTGTCCGGGATCTTGGTGCATTGAACAAAGAATTGAACAAAATGCACAAACAAAGCAACAAAAGGATGAAGCAATAAAAGACAAACAAAGCAACAAAAGAACAGAGCAGTGAAAGCTTAGATTTACTGAAGCAAAAGTACGCTCCACAGAGGGGGAGCAGGCTTGAGCACGTGGCTCAGGAACCCCATTGCTCTTTAGGGTTTTATTTAAGCTAAAAGAATTTGGTAGCACCCCAGGTGCCCTGTAGAGGCCTCCAGTTGGTTACTCCCTATGAAGGATTGACTGTAGGTCAATCAGAGGCTGGAGTGGAGACTTGACCTGTGGCCAGACAGAAGCTGGAGTGGAGACTTGACCCGTGGCCAATCAGAAGCTGGAGTGTGGAGACTTGGCCTGAGGTCAATCAGAGGCTGGAGTGGAGACTTGGCCCATGTCAATCAGAGGCTGGGGTGTGGAGACTTCTTTCTTGTGATCGCAGGGGTCAGGATGTGGCCCGTGTGCTGCCCAATCCTGCCTGGAACTGGCTGCACCTGCTGTTCTGCTTATGCCTTAACCCTGGGTTACCCTAATTCCCTGTTCTCCTGCCTCACCTCCACTCTGCAGACTGTCTTCTGCTCTGTTACTGGAGGCTTGGAGTGAGGCCATCTCTGGCTGTCAGTCGAGGGGTGGCTATGTGAGTACATGCCCTGTGACATCTACCCTTGGAGCTTCAGGGTCTAAGATGCCAAACAGGGTCCTCACTGGGCCCCCTCTGGCTGTGGCCCCAGAGTAAACTGCAAGGGAGATTCCAGGGCCGTGGCTCTGGGATCTTGGAGCATCCCACCTCGCTGGTGTTAATGCTGGATGATGGAGACGCATCAGCTATGGAATCCAGGGGTCAGCAGCTCCCTGGGAAAGCACGGTCTCCCCCCCAGCCCCGGAAGGAGGCTGCGAGATCTCTGTTCTGCTCAGGTGGGCTGGTGAACTTGTCCCCAGTAAGACACCACCCTCATATTGCCTCCGGCCTCCCACTTGCCTGTCTCTTTACTCTCCTAACATTTTCTCCATATCACTAGGAAAAGGATGTTTTGGTAATGATCAAATGAATTCATAGATGGGATACCCAGCCCCTCCTCCCAGGACAGGCGAGAGGGGAGCGTCTGCAGGGCTCACACAAGCATGGAGCAGAGCACTTGGGCTGGGGGCTGAGTTTCCCGGGTGCCTGGCCAGGGAGTGGGGTTTGGAGCCCCTGATAAATGTCCCCTGGCAGGGCCCGGCCTCCCTTGGAGAGCTGGAGCATGGACGGGGCACTTTAGCTGCCCAGACCCAATAAAGTAAAATATAACCGTGTGTTTGACTCTTGTTTGCCTCTGAAGATAATTCTTCTAAGTTTAGTTTTATTGATCTGAGAGGGGCTCGGCTCCTGGAAATCAATGTCCCCCTCGGCTTCCCAGCTGCCTTCTCGTGTCTGGAAATCAGTGTCCCCCTCGGCTTCCCAGCTGCCTTCTCGTGTCACCACGTGGGACTTGCATGATCCTGGTTGCTGTTTGCCTAATTTGCATTTTATTAGCCAATGATTAAGCATGTTAGCAAGGGAAACCCTGGGTCAGCGACTCAAGGGCTCCTTGGTGGATAATTCTCGGGGTGATGCGTTTCGTTTTTTTTTTTTTTTTGAGACAGAGTCTCGCTCTGTCGCCCAGGCTGGAGCGCAGTGGCCGGATCTCAGCTCACTGGAAGCTCCGCCTCCCGGGTTTACGCCATTCTCCTGCCTCAGCCTCCCGAGTAGCTGAGACTACAGGTGCCCGCCACCACGCCCAGCTAGTTTTTTGTATTTTTTTTAGTAGAGACGGGGTTTCACTGTGTTAGCCAGGATGGTCTCGATCTCCTGACCTCGTGATCTGCCCGTCTCGGCCTCCCAAAGTGCTGGGATTACAGGCTTGAGCCATCGCGCCTGGCCGGGGTGATGCATCTCATCATTCTAAACTGGTAACTTTTGGATTTCATGGGTCAATTAAAAAAAAAAAAAAGAAAAAAAATCAGATAACCAATGTAGAATTGCCAGCTTTTTATTGGCCAAGTAAGGGCATTAAAATAATTCCTTCCAAACTCAAACTACTCCATCTGCATCATCATTTCATAGCAGAAGGACATTTGAGCTCTCCAGCCGAGGAAGGACGTGGCTCAGCGCGGGAGACAGTGCCCTCACCAAATACGTTTGCTTGAAAGGAAACGACTCTCTAGAGCATTCTTGCCCCATTTCTAGGGGGCTGGTGGAGACCTCACTCAAGATGGCCCCCCGTGCTCCCCCCAGGTAGGGGGACCCCTGTGCTAAGCCTCAGTCTGGTGGTGTGGGCACCCAGTTCCTGGAAGGCTCTGGAAAGAAGTAGGAGTGATGGAGGCCGAGGTGAGGCTGGATCAGGGTTCCTCTTCCTGCTCCTGGTGTGGCAAAGCCTCAGGCGCACTGGCCTCTGGGACCGCCACTGCCCTGGCACTGCCCCCAGCCCTTCACACCATTGCCCGCTTGGCACCTGTGCAGATGAAGCCTGCAGGAGCTCCGGTTCCGCGGCTGGCGGGCAGGAGAAGGAGGGGAGGGGCTGTGAGGCGTGTTTCTCCCAGGACCTTCTGCAGGAGGGAGTAAGATCAGAGAGCCGCCCATCTCTAGTTCAGAAAGTGAATTGATTTCCTGTGTGGTTTTAGCTGGCTTTCTGCCCTGGAGCTGGGAAGGTGTGGGGCTCGATTTAGCTTTCTGGGCCCCGGGCAGGCTGCAACCCCTGGAAAAAAAACAGTCAGATCAAGCCCCGCTCAAAGAGGAATCTTGCCACCCCTGGGCCACGCTCTCAGCCAGGGTGTGTGGGGCGCTGAAAGCTCTGTTTTCAGTAAGCAGCAGCACCCCAAATGCGCCGGCTGGTGTCTCAGTCTGAACCTCACAGCACAATGCGCTTTATCAATATTGCATCGTCTCAGGAACTCTCCTGGGCTCTCGCTGCCTAGGAGGAAGGAGAAGAGGGTGCTTCGAGATTCTCTCTTAAGCAGGGGGAGGCAGGAAACTGAACTGGTCCTTCAGGACAGGGGCTTCCCGGGAAGAGACTTCAAAACACGCCTGAAGCTGCCATGGGGCTTCGACACCTTAGAAGTTTTGTACAAATCCAGAAAAGGGATTTGGGGCTACATGTGGGAAGATTCCTTGGTCTCGAAAAGTCTGCAAAGGCTTTCTTAAAAACCCTCTCCGGAAGAGTCAGCGGTGTGGGAGCTGGAACAAGCAGCTACTTGGGGATACTGAAGGCAACTGGAGCCGGTGTTTGCAGTTATTGAGACACAGGGACCTTGAACTCAGTGCAGTGGCAGCCACATGACTCCATTCCCTCGTTCCATGTCTCCTTTCTCCAAAGGCTTTCAGCCAAAGCCTTGATCAGCCTCTTGGGAGTGGGGGAGAGGAACTGCGCTGTGAAAATACAGGAGCGGGCTGGGTGCGGAGGCTCATGTCTATAATCCCAGCCTTTTGGGAGCCCGAAGTGGGAGGACTGCTTGAGCCCAGAAGTTCAAGACTAGCCTGGGCAACATGGTGAGACCCCCGTGTCTACCAAAAATATAAAAAAAAAATCTGGGCATGGTGGGGTGCACCTGTGGTCCCAGCTGAGGTGGGAGGATGGCTTGGACTCGGGAGTTTGAGGTTCCAGTGGGCTGTGATTGCAACACTGCACTCTAGTGTTATAATGCTGCAATCAGAGCTCACTGTGTGTCTCCAGGGTGATAGACTGAGACCCTGAAATAAAAGAAAAAAAAGAATGGGGAGGGGCAACAGAATGAGATCCCGTCTTTCCAAAAAAAAAAAAGAAAAAAAAGAAAGAAAACAATTTAACTGGACGTAGTGGCACTCGCCTGTGGTCCCAGCTATTCCAGTGGCTGAGGCAGGAGGATGGCTTGAGCCTAGGAAGTCGAGGCTGCAGTGAGCTGTGATTGTGCCACTGCACTCCAGTCTGGGGACAGAGCAAGACTCTATCTCTGAAACAAAAATGAAAACAAACAAACAAAAAAACACAAAAAAACTATGCCTAGGGTAGAACGTCAATTGACCCCAGGCGGGGCACATGCCTGGGTCAGGTTCCAGAGGTTCCCGAAGCTCTGGCACCTAAGTCTGACGGTGACTAGCCAGAGAGCCTGACAGCCTCAGGATGCCGAGGGAAGAGAGGCTGACATCCTTAGCTTCTCCCTCCCTGGCAGCCTGGAGTCAGCGTCAGGGCATCAGGCTGGGATCTGCCTGTCGGGCACAGCGTGGGAGCATTCCTAGGGCAGAGCAGGTGCCAGCCGCCCTCCAATGCCTAAGATCCTGCCTCCCTCTCTGGGGAATCCTGTCACCTGCAGAAACCCCTGGGTTTCTCTTTAGGAAGATTTCTGCATCTGTCTCTTGGAGTGGCGTTTTCTAGAAGTTGCAGTGGTTCCTGGCTGGATGAGACTCCCCGGGGCCTCTCCCTCTACCTTCTCCTTCCCTCACAACAGCCACCTGTCCCATCGCGGCCCTGCGTGGAGTGGCCTTTTGGCCTCCGGGAAGATGTGAAGCCAAGTTGCCCCGTCCTAGCGGCGAGTCACCCTGGACGACTCCAGACCCTCACTGCTCCCACAGCAGCATCGCACCCACGTGCACTCATCAGCTGGGCCCGGGTCCTGTTTTCCTCTTGGGCCACTTCACTCCTCGATGTTTCGGAAGCTGCATTCCCCGGAATGACTGCCTGTGCCCTGCGTTCATCGACCAGGTGAACGGCCGAAGGCTTCCTTGGAGCTGCTAATGAGGAACATACCAGGCAGGTTCCTGTCCCCAGGGAGCTTGAGAATGAGTGATCACTGGGGGGTTCCACGTCACCCCACCAGGTGGGCGCCCGCGACCGCCTCCTCAGCACCCACCCATCGAGGTGGGTCACGGCCGGCCGTGCAGCTTTGATGGTGCCCACAGCGGGCTTGGGGGCTGAGACGGTGGCCCGGCCGGTCGGCAGGGGCAGGGGCAGGCCGGGCTCTGCACTCGGGCTTTGCAGGGAGGAGTTGAGGCTGTGGGCCTTCCGAGAGTCTTCCTCCCTGCAGGTTGCATCCAGGGGTTGTTCAAACCTTGCTATCCTTTGTACCTGGAGGTGGCTGGAGCTGCTCCCCTATTGCTGACTGGATGTGGACTTGGGGGCACCCCTCCTTTCTCCACCCCTCCCATTTGTTTCTAAGGGGTCTGCTGGGATTCTGGGTAGAGTGTGAGACTTGGGACAAAGGGCAGGTTTGTGGGCTAACTCTGACGTGACCCCAGAACTTATGACACCCAGGGTAGAACCAGGGAGGGGCAGGGGGCCCAGGTTGGGGTGTGGCCCCTCCTGACTGCCCTGTGCGGGAGGCGTTTCTCCCCCAGTGCCTCTATTCCAGAGCCACAGAGCTGGAGGGCGGCACCCACAGGCTCTGCCTCACTCTCTCAGCATGGAGGGGCCGGATGTAGGGGGCACTGGGTGGGGGCACTGGGCCATAAGGCCGGACAAGGCCCTGTGTTGAGCTGCATGGAGTGGACCCAGGGTGCGACACCAACCTCCTCCTGCTCAGGAATGTGGTCCTCCCTCTGCCCAGCTTCCCCTCTGCTGTGGTCAGTGGCGGAGCAGGGATGTGTTGGGAAGGCCCAGGAGGAGAATTCTCAAACCTCAGGTCCCACTCCCATGGGAACGCTCCTGAGTGACGTTGGCAGAAAGTGTTTGAAACTAAATTTTCAGTGCTGTCATCCTGATTCCGAATCTGCAGTGACAGGAATGCCTGCCCGGGACGCCGTTACCTGGAATTTAGGGGACTGAGTGATGTTCTCCACGGGTGGCAGTAGGCTCTGCCACCTCCCGAGTGTGGCGTCCAGGCTAGCCGGGTTGGGGCCCTTACCCAGCTGGGCTCCAGGCACTGTGGTTCCTCCTGTCATGGGAAAGCTGGGATGAGGACAGTGGAGGCCGCCTAGGGAGAAGTCAGGTGGACACTGAGGCCTCTGCTTGTCTCTGAAGTCCTGCTGATCTCCCGGGGCACCTGGGGCTTTGTGGGTGCGTTGTGCACTGTGACTCCTTCTGGGCTCAGCAGACGTCCTGCAGGAGCAGCCGGTCCAGGGTCTGTGTTCAGACTGTGCCCCTGGGGTTCCAACTGAGAACTCAGAGTCACGGGGATGGTCAATGTGAGAAGCGAGGGTGTGGGGGAAGGGAGCCCAGACATCACCCATCCCCCATGCGAGTCGTGCCTCCTGTGTGCCTTGCTGACTTGCTGTGTGCGGTTGAGTCTGGGGGGATCCTGAAGCCTGTTTTGGGTTTCCGGGTGGAGAGGGGAATTGAATCCAGCTGGACCTTGCTCTGCTGTGACAGTCTCCTGGAGCAGCCTGTGGGCTGTGGCGAGAGTGTCACCCAAGACGAGGCTGCAGGTGGGCGGCTGGCTATTCCCCAGCCCCTCTTGTTTCGTGGAGATGCACCCCAATTCAGGAGCTCTCAGCCGCCCACCCAGAGGGAGCCATCTGCAGGTCAGGGACGCAGATCGGGGTGTGCACGGCTTTCTCTACCCTGGCATCAGTCACTCGTTATTACCTGTGGGATTTGCTGACACCGCTGAGTGTCCAGAATGCAATTCAATTCTGACCTGATCTTCCTGGAGGTAGCGTCAGATCCGACAAGGCCCAGGGCTCAGTCCCATAGGAGAGTCCCCTACTTTGGATGTCAGTTGCAAGTCCTGGGCCATTCCCTCTTCTGTCCAACCAGATATAAATCTGAGGTTCCCATAACGTCCTTCCTGGGCTTGATAATTCGCTGAAACCACTCACAGAATCGGGAAAGTGCTTTACTCGCAGTGAGCAGTCTCTTATAAAGGCAGCAACTCGGCTAATTGGAAGAGACACAGAGGGTGAGGCATGGGGGTGTCTGGGAGCACCCATGCCTCTTCCAGACACGCCCCCTCCCACACCTCCATGAGTTCAATAGAGTGGAACTCTTTGAGCCCTGTCATTTAGGGGTTTTTATGGAGGTCCCATCATGTTGGTGTGATTGATTATGTCATTGACTATGGTGATTAACTCAATCTCCAGTCCTTCTCCTTTCCCTGGAGAAGGGGGTTGGGGGCAGAGGAGTTTGGGAGAGGACTGAAAGTTCCCACCCTGTAACCACATGGTTGGACTTCTGGCAGCCAGCCTCCAGCCCCCAGCCTCCAACCCCCGGTCCCCAGCCCCCAGCTCCCAGCCCCCAGTCCCCAGCCCCCAGCTCCCAGCCCCCAGCTCCCAGCCCCCAGTCCCCAGCCCCCCAGCCCCAGCCTCCAGCCCCCGGCCCCCAGCTCCCAGTCCCCAGCCCCCCAGCCCCAGCCTCCAGCCCCTGGCCCCCAGCTCCCAGTCCCCAGGCCCCCAGTCCCCAGCCCCCAGCCCCAGCCTCCAGCCCCCGGCCCCCAGCTCCCAGTCCCCAGCCCCCCAGTCCCAGCCTCCAGCCCTCGGCCCCCAGCTCCCAGTCCCCAGTCCCCCAGCCCCAGCCTCCAGCCCCCGGCGCCCAGTCCCCAGTCCCCAGCCCCCCAGCCCCAGCCACCAGCCCCCAGCCCCCAGTCCCCAGCCCCCAGCCCCCAGCTCCCAGCCCCCAGCCCCCCAGCCCCAGCCCCCAGTCCCCAGCCCCCCAGCTCCCAGCCCCCAGTCCCCAGCCCCCCAGCTCCCAGCCCCCAGCTCCCAGCCCCCAGCTCCCAGTTCTCAGCCTCCAGTCCCCAGCCCCCAGCCCCCAGTCCCAGCCCCCAGGCCCCCAGTCCCAGTCCCCAGCCCCCCAGCCCCAGCCTCCAGACCCCAGCTCCTAGCCCCCAGTTCCCAGCCCCCAGCCCCCCAGCCCCAGTCCCCAGCCCCCCCAGCCCCAGCTTCCAGCCCCCGGCCCCCAGCTCCCAGCCCCCAGCCCCTGGCCCCCAGCTGTCTAGGGAGCTACTGAATTGCCTCATTAGCATAAGCTCAGGTAAGGGGGATAAGGGTTCCTTGTGAATAACAAAAGCCACTCCTGAGCTTGGAAATGCCCATGGTTTTAGGTGCTCTGTGCCTGGAACCAGACACAAGACCAGATGCAGTTTTCATTATAGCACGTGTTAGGGTGGCCCCTCTGCTCTTCAGTGGCCAGGTCCCCCAGGCCCAAGGTCTGGCCCCGGCCCGTGAAATCCTTGTGGTGCTTACTTTGGGGCATTCATCCCTGCATGGGCCTGTGAGCTTCCGTTCACATCCCTGTCTGGGTTTCCAGTGGGCGGACCTAGATGTGGCTCCTGGGGTCTCCCAGGCAACCCTCCTCAGGGTGGAGAGGCTCGGTGTTCTATGTGTTGTGTTGGGTGTCTCTACGTGTTAGGCCCCGTACCAGGTGCCATTCTCCTGGTACCAGCACCTCTGCAAGGGCCTGGGGCTCCTGCCAGCACAGAGCTGAGCACTGTGCCATCTGGAAGCCGACTCATTCGCCATTATCACCCAAAAGGGCTGGCAGGAGATCAGTTCAGTCATGACAGGTGTGCAGAGCCCTGATCAGCTTTGAGGATGTCAAGGGGGCAATCCAAAGGCCAAGGCAAGGGAAGATGCCAAAATCTTCCTTCTCTCCGAGGGATGGTGCGGACCCAGACGCCCTCAGTGACCGCCCAGATGTGGCAGTGACAGTGGGGAGTGACAACCTCGGTGGCCGCCGTATGTGGCAGTGACGGTGGGTGTGACGCCCTCGGTGGCCGCCATATGTGGCAGTGACGGTGGGAGTGACGCCCTGGGTGGCCGCCATATGTGGCAGTGACGGTGGGAGTGATGCCCTCAGTGGCCACCAGATGTGGCAGTGACAGTGGGGACTGACACCCTCGGTGGCTGCCCACAGGCTCCCCCTCTGCCCGGGTCTGGCCTCACCAGCTGCAGGAGCCAGGTGTCCTGAACACCTCTGAGCCTTGACTTTCTCCTCTGTGACCCAAAGACAGAGAGAGTGGCCACCTTGGACACTGGCGGAGAGGACTGCATATGAGCCTGCTTTGAGCCCACTGAGGAGTTCTGGCGACACTGCTTCTTATTTTCACCATCAGGGCATCCGCAGGGCCTGGACGCATCCTGGCACGTTGAAGGTGACTGGTGATTTTAGATAAATTAATTACTGCTCTGGGCACCATCAGTCTCAGACCCCCTTTTCAGCCTGAGCGCTCCTGTGGAGGAAGAAGCCTGATAGAAGCTTCTAGGCTCCCGCCGAGCCCTGTGGCATGTTCCAGAAGGTGCCCTTTGTCAGGCCTGTGGTTCCCAGAGGCAGGGGCCACCTGTCTGGGTTCAGTCTCTGTTCAGTGCATGACTCTTGGTGGAGTAGGAGGACTTCCCAGCTGGCAGCTGATGGTGGTGCTGTTGGCTCATGCCAGGGCCCAGGCAAGCACAGGCTCTGCCGCCTCCCAGGCCAGCGAGGGAGGGGTGGAGGGAGGGGAGGGGGAGCAGACCTCTCTCTTCCAGATGCTCTGCTGGCTGGGCAAGTCCGCCGCCGCTGAGTCTCCTAGAGGTCCCTGGCCTTGGCCTTTCTCAATGACAAGAGGACTAGAGAGGCCTGGAGACCCTCAGGGGAGAGGTCTGGGGGGCGGGGAGGGAGTGGGCAGGCCTCGCTGGGGACCCAGCAGCTTTGGCTTTTCTTCCAGCCTCCAGCTTCTCTTCTCACTTGGAGCCCTGCTTTTGCAGGCACTGGAGGAGAGCCCAGGACCTTTCTGTGGCTGGGGTGGGAGTCATGATGGGTGGGCAGGCCAGCGCATGGGGTTCGCAGCCGTGGTCCAGCTGGTGGCCTGGCCCAGGCCTGGGTAGTCTGAGTCCGACCCTCTCCATTGCCTTGCCCTACCCTGAAATGGTACCTGCAGTTGGCTGGGAAGGCTCAATTCTCCGGTTGCCTTGCCTCCTGCAGGGTAACTTTCCTGGGGCCTTGGGGACCCTTCAGTCTTCCTTGGAGGGAGGGCTGAGCCAGGTGTTCTGCTGGTTGCATGCCTGCTGTCCTCCCAGACTTCTGTCTCTGCTGGGATGCCCACAGAAGGTTTTCTGTGGGTTGACAGGCATTAGCACACAGGAATGGAAGCCCTCCTCTGGCCTGGCACGGGACTGGCACCAAACTCCTCATGGAGAGTCCTCTCCCAGCCCTGGATTCTGAGACTGGTGATTCACTCTTCACTAGGATCTGGGAGGCTTTGGGCCTGTGCTCTGCTGCAGGCTGGTGACCTTGGAACAGTGGCATTTTCTTTCCAGACCCAGTCTTGTCATCTGGGAAATGGGGGAATTGAGCAAGCTTTGTTTCCTTTCCATCCTGGTACTGGGAGATGTTCCTTTCAGCCTTGGGTTTGGCTTTATGTTTTCCATGTTGAATTCTCTGATTTTGTCTCATGGGCTACATTGCTTACATCTCCCTAATTCCTCCTGGCCTAAGAGCCCATTCCTGTCACCATCATCACCACCATCATCAACACCATCACCATCATCACCACCATCACCATCACCACTACCACCATCACCACCACCACCATCATCACTATCACCATCACCATCGTCACTACCACTATTACCATCACCACCACCATCATCACTATCACCATCATCACCACTATCACCATCACCATCGTCACTACCACTATTACCATCACCACCACCATCACTGTCACCACCATCACCACCATCATCACCAACATAATCATCACCATCACCACCACCTTCACTATCACCATCACCTCCACCATCACCACTATTACCATCACCACCATCATCACTATCACCATCACCACCATCCTCACTACCACCATCACCATCATCACTACCACCATTACCATCACCACCACCATCATCACTATCACCATCACCACCATCACCACTATCACCATCACCACTACCATTATCACCATCACCATCACCGCCATCATCACTACCACCATTACCATCACCACCATCACCATCATCACTGTCACCATCACCATCATCATCACCACCATTACCATCACCACCATCACCATCATCACCACCATTACCATCACCACTATCATCACCATCACCATCATCATCACCATCACCACCACCACCATCATCACCAACATAATCATCACCATCACCACCACCACCATCACTATCACCACCACCACCACCATCATCACTATCACCATCATCACTATCACCACTATCACCATCACTATCATCACCAACACAATCATCACCATCACCACCACCATCATCACTATCATCACCACTGTCACCATCACCACCACCACCATCACTATCACCATCACCACTATCACCATCACCACCATCAACAAAATCTTTACCATCATCACCACCACTACCATCACCACACTTCTGACGTCAGCCACCACCATCGTTATCACCCATCACTACCAGCACCATCATCACCTCCCACTGCCATCACTATCCACCACTGATACCATGTTGCCACCACCACAATTCCCATTCCTCATCACCACCTCCCCAGTCATTACCACCACCACACCCTCAGCACAGTCATTCCCTGGTCACTCAACCCTACCTATTACACATCAGTCACCACCACTACCACTGCCACCTTTTGTCTGATAGGATTTCTGAGCTTCAAATGGCATAAAAGTCCTTTGTAGTGGACAAAAGGCAATGTTTTTTGGTAATGGCGGTTTTTATAATAAACTGAGGTTCCACTTGGGAAAACAAATGCTAACCACAAAGATAAATAAGGTGTGGCTGGGCATGGTGGCTCACACTTGTAATCCCAGTACTTTGGGGGGCTGAAGTGGGCGGATCACCTGAGGTCAGGAGTTCATGACCAGCCTGGCCAACATGGTGAAACCCCATCTCTACCAAAAATACAAAGTTAGCTGGGCGTGGTGGCATGTGCCTGTAATCCCAGCTCCTCAGGAGGCTGAAGCAGGAGAATCACTTGAACCTGGGAGGCGGAGGTTGCAGTGAACCAGGATCGTGCCACTGCACTCCAGCCTGGGTGACAGAGTGAGACTCCATCTCAAAACGAAACAAAAAAAAAAAAAAAAAAAAAAAAAAAAAAAAGGTGATTTCTCACAGGACAAAAGAACTTGCTAAAGGATTTCTGCAAGCTGCCTGACCTAGGCATTTCCATTGCAATTTCTCTTACCCCAAGGACTGACTTGTGGAAACTCCTGACATACCCCTCAGGGGACTCCTGAGAAGCGGGTTGCACCACCTTCCAACACCAAGCATGGAGAAGACCCCCAGAGGTGTGGGCTGCCCTGTGCTGGGTGCCTCTCATGTGCTCTCACACTTAAGCTGCAAGACCAGGATAGAATAGGTGGGTGTATGTGGATGACTGAGCACTCAGCCATCCCCACTCCTGGCAAAAGAAGCCAAAAAGGCGGCCCTCCTCCCCGCAGGTCAGGAAGATCATCTCTGCCTGGGAAGGATGAGGCAATTTCTTCTTCTCCCTGCTGGGGGAACATGGTACCCATCTGTAGCTTTTATGGAATGTTATTTTAACAGCTGAGCGGGCTCTGTGGTGCTGATTTTGAGCAGCTGAATGCTGTAGAGTTCTTTGGTCTTGTAAATGGTGGAGTGTTTTTGCTACACCTGCTTAAAAAGCTAGGACTACGCGCCGAGGAGCGCTTGGCTGTGAACGGCGCAGCCCCGCTCCCAGCAGCCTCCCAGCCCCTTTTGTTTTTTAGGGTTCCTGCCATCCCCTCGTCACTCTGCCTGAACTTCACGGAGCTCTGGTTTCTGGCAGCCCATTCAGAAGTAGTGCTTGCTCGCCATAGCTAGTGAGGGGGTCCTCTCTTGTTTTGCTTGTCCGGTGTCTGATGCCCCTTCTGGTAATAACGACTCTGTTTTCTTATCTCCTTTGAGTGGGGCGAACCCCTCCTCCACTCTCAGTTCACGTGAGTCTTATGGACTGGATAGCCCCTCCCTGCCTCGTGACCACTCCAGCACCTGGGCCTGGCCAGTCAGAGGTGAATGCATGACCCGGGTTGATCCAAGGAGTGTCTGGTCCTGGGACTTATGCTTAGAACTGTGCGGAAGAGAAAATCTCTTTGTTCTGACCCTAAAGCTGGTGGAACACAGCCTCCGGCATCAGGGGCCGTCTGGAGGGGTGAGCCTGCCTGGGAAGAAAGCCAGCAGCAGGGAGGGCAGAGTGGAACAATGGAGAAACTGAGTCCCAGTGACATCGTTTGAGTGCCAGGGACCAGCTGTCTTAGGCCTGTCCTGGAATTGTCAGTTACATGAGCCAAAAATGTCCCCTGGCGTGCTTGAGCAAGTCTGAATTGTGTTTCTAGCTAACTAAGAAGAGTCCTTAAGCCAGCCTGGATAAAATCACTGTCATTTGGAGGAAAGAGTCTTGGGGCATTGAGAGAATTACCCTTCATGTTCCAAAGCGGCCTCCACAGCTTCTGTTCTTGCTCTGGGGCTGGTGCTCCTGCCCAGGCTGGTGACCGTCTAGGCAGGGTTGGGGGGGGCCCAGAGATCAGGGTGTCGGTAAGGCCTGGTTCAGGGCGGGAAGGTCCCATGGCACCGGCAGTTGGTGCTGGGGAGGTTGCTGGTTGGGAGGAAGGCAGGGAAAGCATGTTCTTCCCAATTTCAAGTTGGTTTGGCTTGTGAATCCCATATCCAGGAACCCTGTACAAGGCTCAAGAGCTCAAGCTTAATTTTTTTTAAAGTTTTTTTTTAGTCTGAAGATTACTTTTTTCTTTTAAACCTATGATTTATGATTGAAATACTTGTAGATAACCCAAAGAAAGGAATCCTAAGTAGGAAAATGAGAGTTAAATTATCTAAATCCATTTTTATTGCTTCCTCTTTCACGATCCCTAAATCTATTATCATCACCGAATAGAACCCAGCCCTTCGATTTTCAAGCTGTAAGTTCCTGTAGAGAGTTCTCGGTAGATCGGTCGGGGCCAATTGCAGAGAACAGATTTCACTCTAGACGTTTTGCAGAAAAGAATTTATGATAAGGACATTAAACAGCCTGTAAAACTATTGGGAGGTGAAGCCAACTCCAGTCTGAGCTTCTAGGAATGGTCGGGAAGTGGTTTCTGTTAAACGGGGAAGCCTCCACTACAGCTGGAGGCTCTGGAACCACAGACGCCTCTGCTCTGAGCAAAATGGATTTCCCTCTTCTCCTCCCGCTTTACTCAGGCCTTGCAGGAGTGCATTCTGTTGACGGTGAAGCCTCAAGCACATCTGGAGCCTGAGCTGCAGGGGCGCCTGGGAGATGCGGTTACCAGCCTCGACAGAGAAGGATGGTGTCCCAGGAGGCTAGAGTCGGTACCAGGCACACCGAGGCACAGTGCCCTTCACAGGCCACCCTTTGCCGGTCAGTTTCCCCCACAGCCCCTCCTCCCCAGGCTTCAACTTGTAAACAATCACATTAGCAACAAGCTTTCCTGCCTAATATAGTACAACCATCCCTCAGAAAGGCACAATTGTCCTCATCCTTCCCGGAAAGGAAGGGCCCGAAATATCATCAATCACTATGACCCAAATTCTAAAACCAACCACCTACTGCACACCCGATTTAAAGTAGTAGGGAAAGGTGGGGGCGGGAAGGAAATCCAATATAGATTCCTTATGTATTTACCTGGCAGTGGGCCATCCACTGGTGTTTGGAACTTTCTCTCTTCTACTGATTTTTCCGTGGTCTTTGTCCTCAAGTTAACACTTCAGCTGGTCCGAGTTTGTAACCTGACAGATGATTGACTCACACTTTTACCCCTGCTGGGTGTGAGCTCTTCATGATCCTGCTTGTAGGGGGTTACTGTAGACTTTCATCAACACTGACATGAAATACTACAATGAAAGGAAGCAGCCCCCCAAATTGTGTGGGCCCCAGAATACCCCTCGATGCCCATTGAGTGGCAGCAGCCCCATTTCCCCTTGATATTCAGGATCTGCTACCCAGCCAGCATGGTACTCTGAACCCAGAAGTATCTGAGACAGGTCTCAATCAATTTAGAAAGTTTATTTTGCCCAGGCTAAGGACATGCCCATGACGCAGCCTCAGGAGGGCCTGACGTGTGTCCACGGTGGCCAGGGCATGGCTTGCTTGCCTTTATACATTTTAGGGAGACATGAGACATCAATCAATACATGTAAGATGTACGTTGGTTCAGTCCAGAAAGACGGGGCAACTGGAATGGGGTGGGAGCTTCCAAGTAGGCAGATTCAAAGATTTTCTGATTGGCAATTGGTTGAGAGAGTTATTATATTATCAATAGAAATGAATGTCTTGGGTTCCAGTAAGGGGTTTTGGACACCAAGGATTTTATTTATTTTTTTTTGAGATGGAGTCTCGCTCAGCTGCCCAGGCTGGAGTGCAGTGGCGTGATCTTGGCTCACTGCAACAACTGTCTCCCTGGTTCAAGTGATTCTCCCATCTCAGTCTCCCGAGTAGCTGGGATTACAGGCACCCACCATCACGCCTGGCTAATTTTTGTATTTTAGTGAGACAGGGTTTTACCATGTTGGTCAGGCTGGTGTTGAACTCCCGATCTCAGGTGATCCACCCACCTCGGCCTCCCAAAGTGCTAGGACTCCAGATGTGAGCCACCGCGTCGGACCAACATCAAGGTTTTAGCATGCAGATGAAAGCTCCAGGTAGCAGGCTTCAGAGAGAACAGATTGTAGGTATTTCTTATCAGACTTAAAGAGTCTGTTCTCTCAGTAATTCCAAAAGTGAGGAGGTGATAATGAGGCACGTCCAGCTCCCCTTCCCATCATGGCCTGAAACAGGTTTTTCAGGTTGACTTTGGAGTGCCCTTGGCCGACAGGAGGGGTCCATTCAGATGGTTGGGGGAGCCTTATCATTATTTTATTTTATGATAATTTTTGAGATGGAGTTTTGCTCCTGTTGCCCAGGCTGGAGTGTAATGACATAATCTTGGCTCACTGCAACCTCTGCTTCCTGGGTTCAAGTGATTCTCCTGTCTCAGCCTCCCAAGTAGCTGGGACCACAGGCATGCGTCACAACACCTGGCTAATTTTTGTATTTTTAGTAGAGACAGGGTTTCACCATGTTGGTCAGGCTGGTCTCAAACTCCTGACCTCAGGTGACTCGGCCACCTTGGCCTCCCAAAGTACTGGGATTACAGGTGTGAGCCACCACGACTGGCCTATAATTTTATTTTTGATTTACAGTACTATGGTTGTGTCTTCTCTCTAAAGTTGTAGGGATGGGAAGCAAGAATTAGAAATTTTGCAGTCAGTCCTTAGGGACAGCATCCCTTGTTCCCTGACCTGCGTTTCTGCCTATGGGAGAAAGAGCATGGCATGGCGTGTGTGGCTCAGAGGGTCTACCATGTGCAAAAACACAGTTCTCCACTCCACATGCAACTGGCTCCCATTCTGTACCACAGTGGAGTCTTCATGGTCCTTCTCCCATTCTGGGTGATGGGTGCATGGCAAGACCAGTGAATTCCATACCTTACCCCGTGACCACACTTCTTTGTCTGGAAAGTGAGTTTCTTTGCTGGGCGCAATGTTGTGTGAGGTGCCATGGAAGAAGAAAACAGTCAGCAGTTCTGCAGACGGGCAGAGGCGTGGTGAGGACAGAGGGCAGAGCCGCCTGACTCGGAGTCAACATGCGTTCCAGTGAAGCCAGTCGGCTCACTCCCCTGGATGGAAAGAGGCTGGCTCTCAGGGCAGGCAGGGACCCTTGTGGGGGATCCGCTTCTGTTTCTCCTGCTTGTGGCCAGGGTGGTGGCCAGACCTGTTCTGGGGAGGGGAGAGTGGTTGCTGAGCTCACCCCATGATCTCCGTCTCCATCATGCCACTGTGTCCACAAACTCATTGAGCAATCAGGGGAGTGGCTAAGGAGAGGGGTCCGCAGCATCCTCACAGTGGATCAGCTTGTCCACCGACTACCAAGAGCCTCCTCTGGGGGACCAGATGTCCTCACACACTTGGCCCATCCTGAGAGGCCCATCCCCAGCCTCCAGTCTTGTTCTTCCCGAGCGGTGCCACCGGGCCAGACCTTTAGACAAGCCTCCCATTTGCATATGTGTCCCCATCTCTCCTTCCGGAACCCAGTGGAAAATCAGCTGTGCCATCTGAAGTTCTGCCTACTGGGAGAATTTACCTTTTCCAGTCTAAATCAGGGCCTCCCCAGGGTGGGGGCTGTGATACAGCAGCAGCTGCTTATGGCTGGGGCCAGCATATTGTGCACAGCCCACCAACCAGGCTCAAGTTCCTTCTTCCCCAGTGAGTGGGTCAGAGGGAGCCCCGAGAGATGGACGATCGGGGGGTGGAGAGAGGGGTGGCTGGGCCACTGCAGTAGGTGCCTGGGGTGCAAGTGCCCTGCTGGTGCGGTTGCCTATGTTTTCAGGGCCTGCTTGGACCCAGTTTCTTGAGTGCTTCTTAGATGGGAGTAGGGGGAGGGAGGCGCTGCTGCTTGGCATGGCTCCGGGCTTGACCTGGCAGAGCTCTTCTTGTCCACTTATGCCTGGCCCTTTGGTGTCCCTTAGGGATATGTGACTAGCAGCACATTCTCCATTAGGTCCAGAAGCAACTCCTGAGCTGTGTCTTTAAAGGAAATAGTTGTTTGCTGAAGAGGCTGTAGCTTTGCTTCAAAACCCAAGGGAACTGTGCGGTGATTCTTCCATTGCAACTGGTCACAGGCTGTCTGCCGTTTCCGCATCTGCCCAGACGCTGTGAGCCCTGCGGGGTGTCAGGGATAAGTGCCCAGAAGTGAAGCTGCATCTGCTGCAGCCCAGGTTGGCCAGCGAGCCTCCTGCTCGGGTGCCCACTGAGTAGTCAGGCTTGGGGTTCCTTGATGAAGGGGTGGGAGCCTGTGCCTCTCTTTTAGTGATGAGTTGCATGATGTAGCAACTTTTATTTCTGTTTTCTGGAGAGTATATCATATATCCTACCATACCCCAGATCAGGCTGCTGAATTTTCTTTCATTCTTTCCTTTTTTCTTTTTTTTTTTTCAGACAGGGTTTCACTCTGTCACCCAGGCTGGACTGCAGTGGTACAATCTCGGGTCACTGCAGCCTCTGCTTCCCAGGTTCCAGCGATTCTCCTGCCTCAGCCTCTCGAGTAGCTAGGACTACAGGCACGTGCCACCATGCTCAGCTAATTTTTGTATTTTTAGTAGAGACGGGGTTTCACCATGTTGGCCAGGCTGGCCTCAAGTGATCTACCCGCCTTGGCCTCCTAAAGTGCTGGGATTATAGGCGTGGCCTGGCAGGCCCCTGAATTTTCAAGAAGTTTGCCTCCCACCCTCTGGTCTACTTGGGTCTCGCCAAGGTTTCTGTGTGTCTGCCCGAGACTTCGTGCTCTGGGATCCTCTTGCTTTGGGGTCTTCCATGTGGTAGAGAAGCATACTGCCACACGGGATGCTGGGGTGATGAAGGTCCCTGTAGGTGGAATTAGGACTCCTAGACAGAGCTGACACAGCTGTAGGTTGCGACTATGGGATTGCCTGGCTGCCTTTCAGGGCTAAGCAGTGTCTCTAAGTGTGACAGGGGAAAAAGCACCTGCCGGCTCCATCACTGAATGCCGGGTGCTCCAGCAAGGGACCCACACCTGCAGCAGGGACTTCCATTGGAGCCACGGCCTGAGTCTGTTTGTGATGATCCCAGACACTCCCCAAGACCCATCTGCCTCTTGCATTCGTGTGGCAGAAAAGGTCTATGGTGATGTGGGAGGAGTCTCCCAAATCTAAAGTGACACTGAGACTTTGATCTCCCCGAGGGAGGCTGGGTTACTTTTATTTACCAATGTGGTAGGAATGGGTAGTTCTGGAGACTTCTACTTGCTCCTTCCCACCATAATAACCCCCTGCATGGGTTGGGCTGGTGTAGGACTCTGTCAGTCTCAGAGCTTGTGTCTTAAAACCATGCGCTTAGGAACTGCAGAAATGATTTCATGTGAGTTCGAGAGCCCACTGGCTTCGCTGTGAGAAACTCGGGCTCACGTTCCAGCATCATCTGGCCTCCACAATCTTCATCTGACAAGCCCATGGTGGATCCGGAGTCTCAGGGATCAGCATCAGGGCACAGCCAGGGTCTAACAATCCCCAAAGGTCTGGGCATTCCCTCCCCTGGGGGCAGCTCACTAGTTGGGGGCAGCTCACTAGTAGGGGCCATGGGTCCCTCGGGAGACAGCGAGGAACAAGGCTGACTGCCACTCCTGTGGTGCTGCAGGAGACTGTTTGCAAAAAAGGGCCACTGCTACTCCCTGTCCCCACATATCTTTTGTAAGGTGACCTCGTAGCTTCTGCCCTCAAGAGGTGAAGTCTGTTTTCCCTTGAATCTGGGGCTGCCTAGGGACTCACCTGATCCAAGGAATGCAGTGTAAGTGACATCATGCCAGTTCTGAGCCTGAGCCTCAAGAGCCTTGCCTGCATTTGTTCTTTCTCCTGGACCCCACTTGCTCCATAAGAACAAGCCAGGCCAGCCCCGCTGGAGGATGGGACCATGTGGGGCAGACACAGCGTGGTGGTGGCTCTAGAGCATGTGAGAGAGGCCAGCCAGGATTGGCTGAGCTGGCCCAGTGAGCAGAACTACCTACCGACCTACCGATGTGTAAGCAGTAATACATGACTGTTGTTTCAGGCTGCTAAATGTGGGCATGCATGGTCATGCAGTAGCAAGCAGATCCTAGGGTGGATCCCAAGGGAGCCCGGGGAACCCGGCCCCTCTTGATTCTGAGGGCCCAGGCTTCATGCACTGACACACATCTGGGAATTGGATGAGGGACTGGGACTTCACTGTGGTGTCTCGCACCAGGCCTCTGCTGTACACATTGAACAGGACCATAGAGGGCTACCTGCCCACCTATTTCAGGCCCAGGGGCCCCATAATTGATTGATGGCTGCTAAAGTTCCCTGAGCTTGATCATTCTGATGAGCGTTTGGACTGGGCTGCTCACCGGGCCACCGGCCCCCTGGCCTCTGGCGGGTGCTGCTGCTCTGAAATTGTTCCTGGTGGTGAATCCGTATAGGTCTGTAGCAACCGCAGTTCAGGCCTCCTCAGCAGAAATAATTCAACTGACGGACATAAGGCAGAAGGAGAGACCGAGGAAGTTTTAGGGCAGAGTTCATTAAAAAGTTTGAGAGCAGGAAAAAAAAGGGAGGAAAAGTACACTTGGAAGAGGGCCAAATGGGCGACTTGAAAGACAAGTGCGTGGTTTGACCTTTGCCTTGGGGTTTTATGTGTTGGCACGCTTCCAGGCTCTTGCGTCCCTTCTCCACTGACTCTTCTCCACTGACTCGTGGGGTGGGCTGTGCACATGCGCACTGGCCTGCCAGCGTTCGGGAGGGAGCATGCGCAGTGTGTTTACCGGAGTTGTGTGCATGCTCGCTTGAGGCGTTCTTTCCTTACAGTTAAGTGTTTCTAGAGGCAGGTCTTATACCAGTTAAACTCCACTATTGTGCCTCTTAGTGCCTGTATTAGTCTGTTTTCACGCTGTTGAAAAAGACATACCTGAGACTGGGCAATTTACATAGGAAAGAGGTTTATTGGACTTACGGTTGCACGTGGCTGGGGAGGCCTCACGATCATGGTGGAAGGCAAGGAGGAGCAAGTCACCTCTTACATGGCTGGCAGCAGGCAAAGAGAGCGTTTGTGCAGGGGAACTCCTTTTTTTAAAACCATTAGATATCATGAGATTTATTGACTATTCAGAGAACTGCATGAGAAAGACCTGCCCCCGTGATTGAATTAACTCCCGCTGTGCCTCTCCCACCACACATGGGAATTGTAGGAGTTACAATTCAAGATGAGATTTAAGTGAGGACACAGCCAAACCATATCAGTGCTCATGCTTGAGCATACTTGCCCAACTCCTGAGATCTTATCAGGAAGTTACCAGTTTCAGGTTTTTCCTGTCTACTGGGAGATTGCCTTTCCCTGATGTTGGCTGAGACCAATGATTATTTTAGAAGGGACAGTTAACAACTGCCTGACCATCACCTGATGGTCGCCTGACATTCCCAGGGTGTTGGGGGACGGGGGAGCCATCTCCTGCCTTGCTCATGTCTGGCTAGCTACCTACTGTCACAAAACCTCAGATGACTGCTTCACCTCTGTATACGAGTGAACCCCTGGTTCCATCCTTGGATGCCCATAGTCTCTTCAGGTCTGGCCAAGCAGATAACCATTCCCAGGCTCCACAGCGTCAGGGTATTGCCCATGAGCACAGCACTCGTGGTGCCAGTTTCTGTGAAACTGCACGTTTCGGTGGAAGAGAAATGAATTTATTCTCAGTAGTTAAAGTCCACAGGGACTCATGATAGGGTATTGCATGGCCTAAGGAGTCATTGGGAGGCCCAAAGAAACAAACTTGAGGCTGAGTTTCCAGGAAAGATTTTCAAAGCAGCTCCATGGAGCTGGGCGGAGGGAGCTGCTACCTGTGAAGGTTAGGAAGCCGCCTGGAGCCAGGGGTGCCCCCACCTGTCACCCAGCCCAGTTCCCACCCAGGTTCACTTGGCTGGAGGACAGACACACCATCCCATGTGGAACTGCAATGCAAGGGGTTTTGGGAAATGTAGCTTTTAGGCTTTCCAGCTTACCTGGTCCAGGAAGACACTTGAATGAAGACGGTGGAGCAGATGGAGAGGGCCTGTAATCCCCTGTATCCACACACCCACTAATCCCCTGCATCCACACACCATTTAATCCCCAATGTCCACACACCCACTAATCCCCTGCATCCACACACCATTTAATCCCCCGTGTCCACACACCCACTAATCCCCTGCATCCACACACCATTTAATCCCCAATGTCCACACCCGCTAATCCCCTGCATCCACACACCATTTAATCCCCCGTGTCCACACACCCACTAATCCCCTGCATCCACACACCATTTAATCCCCAATGTCCACACACCCGCTAATCCCCTGCATCCACACACCATTTAATCCCCCGTGTCCACACACCCACTAATCCCCTGGATCCACACACCATTTAATCCCCAATGTCCACACACCCACTAATCCCCTGCATCCACACACCATTTAATCCCCCGTGTCCACACACCCACTAATCCCCTGCATCCACACACCATTTAATCCCCAATGTCCACACACCCACTAATCCCCTGCATCCACACACCATTTAATCCCCCGTGTCCACACACCCACTAATCCCCTGCATCCACACACCATTTAATCCCCAATGTCCACACACCCACTAATCCCCTGCATCCACACACCATTTAATCCCCCGTGTCCACACACCCACTAATCCCCTGCATCCACACACCATTTAATCCCCAATGTCCACACACCCACTAATCCCCTGCATCCACACACCATTTAATCCCCCGTGTCCACACACCCACTAATCCCCTGTATTCATACACCCGCTAATCCCTGTATCCACACACCAGTAATACCCTGTGTCCACACACCTGTAATCCCGTGTCCACATATCAGTGATCCCCTGTGTCCACACCCACCGGTAATCCCCTGTGTCGGAACACTGGTAATCTCTGTATCCACACCCGGTAATCCCCTGTGTCCATACACCGGTAATCCCCTCTATCCACACACCGGGAATCCCCTGTGTCCACACACCAGGAATCCATGTATCCACACCCAATAATCCCTGTATCCACACACCAGGAATCCCTGTATCCACACACCAGGAATCCCCTGTATCCACACCCAATAATCCCTGTATCCACACACCAGGAATCCCCTGTATCCACACATCAGTAATCCCCTGTGTCCACACACCCACCACCCACTAATCCCTGTATCCACACACCAGTAATCCCCTGTATCCACACACCCACTGATCCCTGTATCCACACATCAGTAATCCCCTGCATCCATGCACCAGTAATCCCCTGTGTCCACACACCAGTAATCCCCTGTATCCACACACTAGGAACCCCCTGTATCCACACACCAGGAAACTCTGTGTCCACACACCAGGAATCCCCCGTGTCCACACACCAGTAATCCCCTATATCCACACACCCAGTAATTCTCTGGACACTGCACTGTCCTAAGGGCAGCATGAACTCTCCACATGTTCCCCTAGTCTCCCCCTTGTTGGAGAAAGGGAATGCTGGCCTCTGTAACTTGCACCTGATCCTGAGAGAGTTGGTTAAGTGGTAGCTGGCATCACCCTCTGTGGCTACTGCTTGGAGCTCGATTTGTCGTCTGCCTCTTGGAGTTTCTCTGATCTGTTGTATCCTTCTGTGATTTGACAATGGGACATGAGATTCTGCTACTTGCATTGAGTTGAGTGTGTCTGAGTTTTTTCGGGGGTAGAGGGTAGCATGTTGCCTGATTTTGAGTCCCAGTCTGTCACTCCTGAAGGTATGACCTTGGGCAAGATACTTCATTTCTTTCTTTCTTTCTTTTTTTTTTTTTTGAGACGGAGTCTTGCTCTGTCGCCCAGGCTGGAATGCAGTGGCGTGATCTTGGCTCACTGCAAACTCTGCCTTCTGGGTTCACGCCATTCTCCTGCCTCAGCCTCCCGAGTAGCTGGGACTACAGGCACCCGCCACCACGCTCAGCTAATTTTTTGTATTTTTAGTAGAGACGGGGTTTCACTGTGTTAGCCAGGATGGTCTCCATCTCCTAACCTTGTGATCCACCCTCCTCAGCCTCCCAAAGTGCTGGGATTACAGGCATGAGCCACCACGCCCGGTCAAGATACTTCATTTCTTTTTTTTTTTTTTTTGAGATGGAGTCTCGCTCTGTTGCCCAGGCTGGAGTGCAGTGGCCAGATCTCAGCTCACTGCAAGCTCCGCCTCCTGGGTTCACGCCATTCTCCTGCCTCAGCCTCCCACATAGCTGGGACTACAGGCGCCCGCCACATCGCCCGGCTAGTTTTTTGTATTTTTTAGTAGAGACGGGGTTTCACCGTGTTAGCCAGGATGGACTCGATCTCCTGACCTCGTGATCCGCCCGTCTCGGCCTCCCAAAGTGCTGGGATTACAGGCTTGAGCCACCGCGCCCGGCTAAGATACTTCATTTCTATGCCTAATTTTTCTTCTGTAAAATGGTTGTAATTATATTACACACTTTACAGGACTATGATGAGGATTAAAGTAGGTAATGCCTATAAAGCCTCTAGCACATTACCTGGCACAGAATAAGCATTTAATAAATGTTGATTTTTGTTTATTATTATCATTTGTATTAGATTGATGCAAAAGTAATTGCGGTTTTTGCCATTACTTTCAAAGGCAAAAACCGCAATTACTTTTGCACCAATCTATATTTAAGATAACTGTCCTAGGAGTAATGATTTACAGCAATATATATTGCTTAAAACAAGTCTTCTGCAAATAAATGGTGAGAGTATGTTAAAGTTTAATTCACTAACGAGTTAATTAATGAACCAGCAGGAAGTTAAAAATAGCTGGTTTGACGAGCAAGTCCATGGGTTTGTAAGTCAGTTGGGAAAGGCATGTTGGAATCGAACTTGCTAAGTTAGATTCAAAACTGGTTAATGGCCCAGAGGGCAATACGACTGTAACCTCTGGGGACATCGTTTCCACGGGGCTATGAAAACATGAACCATTACCAGTCTCTGAGGGTTAAAACCCCCAACCTTCCGGGCAGCAGCACAGCCGGGCTCTCAGCCACTGGGCATTTCCCTGGCGAGGGAAACAAACTCTACTCCCCATGATGGTCAGTTGCTTGTCAGGAAATGCTCCAGCAGCAAAGGCATCAGGGAAGCAAGAGATCATCAGCTTGTTCCCTTCTCCCAGGCTTGGGATACATTTGTCATTACCGACGTGTATATAGGAAGTTCCTACTCCTCTTAAAGATGTAGGAAAAACACCCTATGTTATGACTGCTGATTTTGCTCCCTTCACATGGAACCCATGCCCTGGGGTTTCTGGATTTGCTCTTACCCAGGAGAGAAGGGAGAAGGTACTGTTAGGTTAGTGCAGAAGTAATTGCGTTTTTTTCCCATTAAAAGTAATGGCAACAACTGCAATAATTTTTGCATCAACCTAATATAAAGAGTGGCTTCTGTGTAGGTGGGTATCCTGCATAGGTCAGCCCTGGGTAGATGAACAACTCCCCTGGTTCTGACAGGTTAGAGTCACTGGTGCTGGCTACCTCTCGGAGGAGAGAAGGTCTTGGCAGAGGAAGGGGGCATGTGGTTCAACTTTCTTCTTTCCTTGTCACCATGCCAACCAAACTGGCCTCTTTCCCAGCATCCCAGGGCTGCCTGAACGCATTCTGGAGAATTTGGCCATGTTTAATGGAGATGTGCACGAAGGTGTCTAACACTGGGTGGGTCACACAGTGTGAAAGTTCGGGGGATGGGGGGCTCTAAGGACTCTGTGTTGCTCAGGGAGCCCGGAGGCCCTGCCTTCTGCTTTGGCCCAGCCTACCACCTGCCCCCTGCAAAGCCATCGGGGAGAGACTTGGAGGAGGCATAGACAAGCGGAACTAGGCTTCATTGCAAACCGCTGCTGTGGTCAGCAGGGCTGACAGCTCCATCTTCTCCCCAAACCCCAACCCTGAGTCTCAGATCCTAGCACTTGAGTGTGATGAAAGCCACGCCTGCCAGTGTCACTGGGAGTGGGAGTGGGCGCAGGGGCTTTCTTGGAGGGATGTTTATAGCCAGAGGCATAAAGTGTGTGAATGAAGGAGGCTCCCCGGGGTTCTGCCCCCTGCCCGAGGGTGAAGGAGAGGGGAGAGGGAGCCCCTGATTCAGGGCGGCAGCTGTACCCAAACCCTAGTCCTTCCTCATCCTCCCGTGGTTTCAGCCTCACCCTCTTACTGCTTGTATCATGTGATTCTTACCATTCTTTAAAGGGACCCAGCTTTTTAGCTAAGTACATTTATTTCAAAAGGAACATGTATTATTGTCCTAAATGAGACACCAGAAATATTTCTTTTCCAGAAATAGAAAGTAACTTGTAAAAAGAAACTTAATGAGGATAAAACCGTGTTTTTTAACTGTAGTAAATGCTGGCTCTTACCTGAGAGCAGTCTTTGTTTTGGTTTGTTTTTCCTTTTCTCCTCCTCTTCCTTCCTTCTTTTTTCTCCTTCCTTCTTCCTTCCTTCTTCCTCCTTCTTTCTTCCTCCTTCCTCCTCCTCCTCTCTTTCTGTGCCTGGCTTATTTCACTTAACACAGTGACCTCCAGTTCCATCCATGTTGTTGCAAATGACAGGATTTCATGCTTTCTTATGGCTGAATAGTACTAGCCTGGAGTTCTGAGTCACTGGCTGGAGGAGAACCACAAGGTCCCCTGGCCCACGTTGACTGTGGCATGAGAGGAGTGTAAACCATGATCATGCTCAGCCACTGAGATCCTGGCATTTTTTCTTGTGGCAGCCAGTGTTCATTACCCACATATGTCCACTTAGCCAGAGGGTCCCATTAGCCAGAAAACATCCCTTTCCAATAATCAATCATTGTTAATGAAGATGGAGGAACTGCGGGGTGGGGGATGCTGTCTTTATTCAAGTAATTAATATTTATTTGGCACTTAGGTGGTCAGGCACTGTGACATGTGCTTTCTCACATTGCTTTGTTCAGTTTCCGTCACAAGTGGACTAGGTATGGGCCTTAGTATCTGTTTGACAGATGAGGAAACTAGGGCTCAGTAAGATTTACACAGGTAGGGAGAGCTGAGCTGGACTTTGAACCCAGCTCCGTCTGATCCCAAAGCGTATCTTCTCATCACCACGCTGGATATATTGATCCTTTTAATATGGGCATGTCATGGAGGAATTTTGGTGGGAGGAGTAAATGGGTACCATTGGTCGATCTGCTAGGTGCCTATGCAAGGGCGTGAGAAAAGCATCAGAGCAGAGGGCTCTGCAGAATTCAGGGTAAACAGTTTCTCGATTTGGCATCTGCTCTGGTGATCTGAAGTATTACCAGGTTATGCCAATTGATTAAGAACGTACAATCCCCTGTGGCCAATCCGTTCTGAAGTCTGAGTTTGCTCTCGGCCAATCTCACACGTAATTTTTCCCAGGGAAGATTTTAGCTCATTTTTAGAGCTGGTTTCTTTCCTTGCTTCCTTTTCATCTTATTTCACATTCAGAGTTGATGAAGCAGGGTTTCAGGTCTTTAGTGGATCTGATTGATGCACCATACCACCTCAATCTAAAAATGACTCCCGAGGGCATGTCCAGCTGAATGAGCTCATTTTATGGCATGGGGTTTGTGTATTGGTGAGGCAAGCTAGACTCCCTCCCAGTTGTGTGATGTGTCTGCTTAGAGTTGTGCAATGATTGATCTCTTTTTGAGCTGCCTTGACTTAAAGACTATAACTTCCCCAACTCAAACCTACAAAAATGTGTCCCACCCTCTTTGACCCAGTGGAGCCTAGTGGAATTGGAATTCCCTCATGGGGACTGGTTCTGGTCATGGTGATCCTGCCTGGCCTCCTGGGGCTCCTCCTTTTTTTTTTTTTTTTTGAGATGGGGTCTCGCTCTGTCGCCCAGGCTGGAGTGCAATGGTGCAATTTTGGCTCGCTGCAACCTCTGTCTCCTGAGTTCAAGCAATTCTCCCACCTCAGCCTCCTGAGTAGCTGGGACTACAGGTGTGTGTCACCACGCCCGGCTAAGTTTTTGTATTTTTAGTAGAGGTGGGGTTTCACTGTGTTAGCCAGGATGGTCTTGATCTCCTGACCTCAGGATCTGCCTGCCTCAGTCTCCCAAAGTGCTGGGGTTACAGGCGTGAGCCACCGTGCCTAGCCCTGGGGCTCCTTCTTTATTGAAGTGGGTGTTGAGGAGCTCTGCACAGCTGGGCGAAGGCAAATACAATTAGAAAATGTCTAGGAGCATCACCACTCTAGCAGATGCCTCCCGTCTGCTGCTTATGAAAGATTTCCAACTCAGGGAGGATTCCAGAGTGTACTTGCCTCCCACGGAAGGAAGGCTTGCATTTTGGGAAGTGCAATAGTTCTGAAGTGGCCAGTGGCACAGGTCTGGAGCTTCCAGGTCATCTGTGCCACTGTCCACTGATCCTGCTGGAGGCTGTGACACAGGCTGGCCGCCTGCTCCCAGACACCTGTTAGGAGTACTTCTGGAGTCAGTGGCCGAGAGGGAGTTGGGTTCCTCCTTCCTTCTTGTGCCTGGCCATGAAGCAGCTGTGATTCTCTGGATTGCTAGCCAGCCCCTGTCCCTGCTGGGCAAGAACCCACCTGATTAGTCTTAAGGTCAGTCTACCCTCCAGAGGGAGGAAAGTCTTTGCAAATGTGGTACAATCAGAAAGTAGGTGTCGTGGTTTTAAGACCCGTTAGGCAGAAATGTCTGGTAGGCGTGCTGGTGCTGATGGGGGCACGGAGGTGGGGGTTGCAGAAAACCTTCACAGCTATCTGTGCTGGCAGATGCTACAAATTCTGGAGGGGGCAGTCTGCAGCAATTCCTGAACCTTAGAGCACACAAGATACTGTCAGAGAGGTTGTGCATACGGGTGTGTGTGTGTGAACCTGTGTGAGTGTGTATAGGTTTGGATGTGGGCATAAGTGTGCATGGGAGTGTGAGCGTGTGAATGCGCATGTGTGCACAGAAGGGGAAACCACAGTAAGGAGCCATCCTAGAAAAGCAGCCTAAGGCCTGGACCAGGGCTCTACACTGAGAGGCCAAGGGCGTGGGCGTCGGTCACCTGCCGGGAAAGTTAAGCGATGACTAGGAGGGCCCCCTGGACCTGTTCCCATTTGATTCTTCCAGAAGCCCAGGACAAAGCTGGGGAATGACACTGGGGCTCAGAGAAGTTAAGTGACCTGCCCAGAGCCACAGGGCTTTTAATTGGAGGTGTCAGTGGAAAGGGATGTTATGATGGGGGATGGGTAGCTTCTCTGTGGGCCAAAATCAATGCAGATAACATCAGGTTACATGAAGGTAGGAGAGACTCCAGTAAAAATATCCTTGGCATAGAGCGGATTTCCTCCAGAGCTTTAAGAAGAGGGGAAGCTCAGCCCATCTTGGTGGAGGGAGGCACCAGCCGCGCTCCCAGCGCCAACCTCTTGCTGCACGGAGGGGGCTTCCAGGCTCGCAGGCTCCGGATGGCCCCTTGGAGGCTGGGACTCTCTCTCTCCATACTTAAAGTAAAACACAAGTGTCTCCTGTTTCCTAGATTTAGGATTTTATTCTTCTCTGAGCTCATAATAAATGTTTAAATAATGTACCTGGCTCTGGTGAATATGAAAAATAGAGGAGAATGAGCAGGTGAATAATTCATCTAATGTTTCTGCTTAGGCTTTTACACTCATTTCGGCTCCCTGCCTTTGATTTTGCCTCCGTCTGAAACAGCGCCTGCTCGTCAGGCCCACCGCGCGGAGATGGAGAATCACGCATCTTCAGCACTGCAGCAACGTGTGTGCGGCACCCAGGCGTTTACAGGGCAGGCTCGCCTCCCCTCCATATTTCTCGAGTGGCTTAAAGGGTGGAGCCCACCCTGACCCTGAAGTCAGAGTCCTGGCTATGACTCCTCGTCTGGCCACTTACCGAGCTGAGTAGTCTTGGGCCAGCCAGTAGAATGGGTGAATCAAGTATCTGAGCCTCTTATCACACAAGTTTGTTGTGAAAACAGAGAAAGAGGGGTTGAAGGGAGGTGGTGGGCACCTGGCTGCGTTTCTGGCTCTTTTGATCTCCCAGGCCTGGGACAGGGCCCAGCACACAGTGGGCATCTGATCCCCCTGCTCTTCATTCATCTGTTCAATGCTCCTCATTGCTTCCCATCCGCCAGGCATTGTTCTCAGGGCTTGGAATCCATTCGCAAACATTAAAGACAAAGATTTTTACAATACGTTAGTGAATTACATAATAGATCAGAAGTTGTTATTGCGATGGGAAAAAAGCTGAGTCTGGGATATTAGTGGCAAGTGGTTATAAAAAATAGGGTGGTGATGCTAGACTCTGTGAGATCTTTGAGCCAGTGCATGAAAGGGATGTGGGCCTAGAAACAAATATGTATTTGTCTTCAGCCGAGTGATGTGTGTGTTGAGTGGCATGTGTGTGTTAAGTGACATGTGAGTGGCATGTGTGTGTTGAGGGGCATGTGAGTGGCATGTGTGTGTTGAGGGGTATGTGTGTGTTTAGTGGCATGTGTATGTTGAGTGGCATGTGAGTGGCATGTGTGTGTTGAGGGGCATGTGTGGAGTGACGTGTGTGTGTTGAGTGGCATGTGTGTGTTGAGTGGCATGTGTGTGTTGAGTGGCGTGTGTGTGTTGAGTGGCATGTGTGTATTGAGTGGTGAGTGTGTTGATTGCCATGTGAGTGGCATGTGGTGTGTTGGGTGGCAAGTGAATGGCATGTGTTGATAGCATGTGAGTGGCATGTGTGTGTGAGTGGCAAGTGAGTGGCGTGTGTGTTGGTGGCTCTAAGTGACGTGTGTGTGAGTGGCATGTGTGTTGGCTTGTGAGTGGCACGTGTGTGTGTGTGGCACAGGTGTGTTGAGTGGCAAGTGAGTGGTGTGTGTTGATGGCATGTGAGTGGCGTGTGTATGTTGAGTGGCATATGAGTGGTATATGTGTTGAGTGGCACATATATGTGGCAAGTGAGTGGCATGTGTGTTGGTGGCTTGTGAGTGGCATGTGTGTGTTGAGTGGCATGTATGTGAGTGGCAAGTGAGTGGCATCTGTGTTGGTGGCATGTGAGTGGTGTGTGTGTGAGTGGCATATGTGTGTTGAGTGGCAAGTGAGTGGCGTGTGTGTTGATGGCATGTGAGTGGTATGTATATGTTGTGTTGGCATGAAAGGGTGTGTATGTGTGTGTATTTTGGATGCATGTATTTGTGCCTGTTCCATGTCTGTGTGTGCTTCTGTGTGTACATGTGATTTTTGAGGTGTGTATATTTGTGTCTGTGTCTCCATCTGTGTGTCTGTGTGTTTGTATGTGTTGTGCATGTCTATTCTTGCCTGTGTGTTTGTGCCTCTGTGTGTGTACACATGTATTTAGTTGTATGTTTGTGTGGGGTGTGTGTCTGTATTTGTGTCTCTGTGTTTGAGTGTCTGTGTATCTGCATGTGTGCTGTGTGTGTGCACGCTCATTTGCACTCATAAGAAAGGCTTCATATATGTGGGGATTCCCAAGGAGGGACCCTCACCCCAAACTGCCTCCCCCCAGTGCCTTCTGCCTCTCCAGTTTACAGATCTTCTCTCACACTCTTTATTCTTCTTCTAGAAACTTCTGCCCAGCCTCACACTTGCTTTTGTAACCCCTGGTCATTCTTGCTGTCTCTCTCAGTTCTGGCAGGGGTCATCGCTCTCAGCCTCCCTGTTTTCAATGTCTGTCCTCCCTGCTTGGGCCCTGCATATTTTCTCCCTAGCAGGAGGCTCTGCACAGGGGGCTGAAGGTCTCTCTGGACACTTGACCCTTCTTGGTTTTGAAGGGAGCATTGTCTGTGGATTCATCTAGCAAGAGCCCTGACAGCTAGAATGGGTCTCTTTATTTGTCCTTTATGATAACTAAAGGAGCTGCTAAATTAATTATGCCAACTTCCATTTTATTAAGTATGGCATTCCCTTTGATTTAGGAATACTTTTACCACTCCAGGTGCTTTTAAGGAAGGTGATGGCAAGAGGAAATCTATTCACTGCTGCAGTACATTTGGTTTCTTTTCATAAACTGTCTAGATTGCATTTTAAGGGAGTGGAAATTGAATCCAGGCTTTTCTTAAAAATTGCTGAAGTCAATTAGCTGCTGAGGTGTTTAATTATGAGAGAAAAACTGGGATCTACCAGCAAGGGGAGGCTTCCTGGGGAAGCGTCTCAGCCAAGGTGTCTGCTCTTCCCTTAGTTACCCCAGTTGTCTTCTCCAAAGAGCCTGCCTCCCTCATGCCCACGTTCAGATCTGTGCCGTTTCAGAGGGGCCAGAGGAATGGCCACCTATCATTCCGTCCATTCATTTGTCCATTTATCTACCCATCCAACCATCCATCCATGCATCCTTCTCCTCCTATCCATCTGTTTCTTTGCTTCACTCAGAAGTGATTCCTTCCCCACTGGGAAGAAGGTGAGTTGATACTCAGCCCCCTGATTCCTTTACTAGCGTCCCTGGTGACGGTGCAGCACCAACCTGCCCAACTCACCTTGGAAACGGCGATGAGTTAATACTTATAAAATACCTCTGGCCCCCTCTGGCCCCAAGAAGGCCTCCTGGAATGACCTTTCATGGAATCTTCCTTGTTTCAGTGCTTGATTCTAACTGTCAAGGTTGTGACGCAAAGTGTTAGGAGGTCAAATTGCAGAAGAAACTTCAAAATCTTTATTGATATGTCCTCATTGTGTATCTGTCAGGAGATGCAAGGCCCATCTCTATCTCTCTTTTTAAAATTTCTATTTTACTTTAAGTTCTGGGATACATGTGCTGAACATGCAGATTTGTTACGTAGGTATACATGTGCCATGGTGGTTTACTGCGTGTCCATGTATTCTCATTGTTCAACTCCCACTTACGAGTGAGAACATACGGTATTTGGTTTTCTGTTCCGGTGTTGGTTTGCTGAGGATGATGGTTTCCAGCTTCATCCATGTCCCTGAAAAGAACATGAACTCATCCTTTTTTAAGCCAGAAGAGAAGTTCCCTGTCGAGTCACGGCCTGGCTGCCCAATCGCTGTCTTTCTAAAATCAGAGAGATTCTAGAGTTCGCATCTCTTTGACAATGCCCTATTTCTCAGCGCTTTTGCTACTACCTGAATGCAGGGGTTAGCAAACTACAGCCCACAGACCAAATCTGCCTGCTTTTGAAAATTAAGTTTTATCGCAACACAGCCACACCCACTTCCTTTCGTACTGTCTGTGGCTGCTTTTGCGTTACCATGGTGGGGCTGAGTGGTTCGACATAGAACAGGTGGTCTGCAAAGCCTGAGAAAAATGTTGACTTACGGGTTTTACACATTGAACATGAAAAAAGTGTCTTATTCAGACTTTACTTACTCCTTGTAATTTTCTTTTACTGGAAGGAAATGGATGGATACACAGTTAAAACTTTTCTCCCTGTAGGAAACTTGATGGATGGTGAGGCCAGGGCTCTGCATGGGCCTGGACAACCTTGACTGGCTCTTGTATAAAGCATGTTTGTTACCAGAGAGAAATATCCCAGATCCCAAGGTGTAGGAAGACCAACCTGCACGGCCTTTGTGTGGGAGGGGACAGTACTGCGTTCTGTGTCCCTCCACTGTCCTCAGAGTGAAGTGGCAGAGATGGCTCCTGTTGAAGGAGGATCCCATATGTCTTTGCTTAAAAAAAGTATATATGTGTGTATGTAAACACATATACATGCATGTGTATAATAGCAGCATTATACACATATAAATACACACACACACATATATATACACTTTTTTAGTGTATACACACATATGTGTATATATACGTTTATTTATTTAAGAGATGGAGTCTCACTCTGTCTCCCAGGCTGGAGTGCAGTGTTGGTGATCGTAGTTCACTGCAGCCTTGAACTTCTGGGCCCAAGCAGTTCCCTTGCCTCAGCCTCCCAAAGTGCTGGGTTTATAGCCTTGCACCACCATGCCTGGTGGGGTGTCTTTGGTTTTTAATGTGGAGAGATGGTTTGCCAATGTCTGCCTGGCCCGAGGACATGATGTTAGTAATGAAAGGAGGGCCCAATCCTCACCTAACTGTGAATTTCGTTTACTGTAAGTGACTGAAGGTCAATTCAAAGTGTGTTTATGCTTCATTGTCCCACCATGACAGTGAGGCACAATGTTTAGACAGCATGGTAGCATTTATGTTCTAAGTGTGGACATAAACTTCTTGTTTTACACTGGAACTGAAATTGATAATGAAATAGCAGCATTATATCAAATCAATTCTGAAAGGCTCTTGAAGTCAATCCAAGTTGCAGAAAGAGAGATGAAGATAGTCAAAATATTTGGGCCCGTCAATTTTGCTACAGTCGGGAGAGATTGTACTCATGAAATATGAGGCTTGTTGTGGGTTTGACTCATTCTCATCTCTCAAAATGGACTACACTTTTCTCTGGGGTGATGTCAGGAATGGGGTGTCACAGAGGCCGCCTTAGTTTGATATTCTCTTGCAAAGTCCAGCCTGGGCAAACTAAAGAGGCTACCTGACAGAAACTTACACTGTTGTTTTGTTAAAAGATGTGCAAAATTTGGTTACCTGACTTCAGAATAATAAAAAAAAGTCTATACACAGCAACATCTGATGCCTGCCTCCCTAATTTGCTTGAATTATTGTTGTGTTCCTGGGGAAAAATTGTGACTCCAACATTTTCACTCCCTAGAATCATTCAGTCTGCTGCTATGCCCGGAGTGGTGGGAAGGCCACGTGGATACTGGTGAGGTGGCTCCATTTGAAGGAATGGAATTTTACCACCTGAAGTTCAGGTCTTGGTGGGATCCCATTGAAGATGAGTTCAAAGAAGATGAGGTTTATGAGCAGATCTTAGCATTTTCCTAATAATCTGCCCCCAGGAAGACCTAGCTTTTCCAGATACTGTGATAACCTTATAAGAGCTGGGCTGAATAGAAACAAAATGTGTAGACTCCAAACAACCATTTTATTGCTGAGATATGTAAAAAGGCTCTGTGATTTTCTGAAAAAAAGAAAAAAAAAAAAAAAAAAAAAGACTAGGCCCTATGGCCTAGTCTTACATTTTTATCATTGTTTAAAAATGCCCTCTGGAATCATTTGTAGCTTAACCTCCCAAGTATATAGAGCAGGTTGATATGTCTACATTTGGGGTGATTCTCTTACAAGGACCAGGGTGTTGTGGGAGCTTCCAGTCTGCTGTCAAAACCCTTTGGGAAGGAATCACTTCTGAGTGAACCAAAGAACTGGATGGCTAGATGGATAGAAGGGAAGGGATGCAAGGGTGAATGGTTGGATCAATAGGTGAATGGATGAATGAATGGATGGAATGATAGGTGGATTGAAGCGAAAGAAAGCATGGATGAATGGATGGGTGAATGAATGCGTGGATGGATGGTTGGATGGATGAATGGATGGGCAGGTGGATGGAATATTGAGTGGATAGAAGGGAAAGAATTCATTGATAGATGAATCAATGGATGGATGGTTGGATGGATGAATGGATGAATGAATGGATAAAAGGATGGGTGAATAGAAGAGAAAAGATGCATGGGTAGATGGATGGGTGGATGAATGGGTGGGTGAATGAGTGGATAGATGGATGCAGATGGGTGGATGGATGAATGAATGAATGAATAGGTGAATAGAAGGGAAAGAATGCATGAATGGGTGAATGGATGAGTGAATGGATGGGTGGGCAGATGGATGAATGAATGATGATGATAGATGGTTGGATGGATAAATTAATGGATGGAAGGAAAGGTGGATAGAAGAGAAAGGATGCATGGATAGATGGATGGAAGGATGAACAAATGGGTAGATGGTTGGATAAATGGATGGATGAATGAAAGGATGGGTGGATAGAAGGAAAAGGATGCATGGATAGATAGGTGGATGAATGGATGAATATAAGGATGGTGGATAGAAGGGAAAGGATGCATGGGTAGATGGATGGTTGGATGGATGGTTGGATGGATTAATGAATGGACGGAAGGAAGGGTGGATAGAAGGGAAAGGATGAGTGGATGGGTGAATGGGTGGGTAGTTGGTGGATGAAAAGAAGAAATGACTTTTTTGGTAGACTATAGTAACAATATTACATCCCCAGGCTCTGGCAAAGAACCTGTAGGTCCCTGCATTTTGCCGCATTCTTCATTTCTCTTTTGCTCATGGCAAGTGCTTGCTGGAGTTGGGGAGGTACAACTGGTACCTTGATAAGCACTGGCCTTTGTCCCAGAAGGGACATCTTTTTCTCTCTGCTTATTGGAGGCTCCAGCAGAGAATGAGGCTTTTGAATGAGACTCACTGGGCTTCTCTTAAATTGTTCACTGTCTAACCCAGTGGGCTTGGCATTTTTAGGAGTATTATGTAATGTCAACTGATGTCTAAATGTGCGTCACCCATGAGAGGTTTGCCGGGGAGGGGCCAGAGATTTGAGTGGCATTTGGTTGAGGCAGGCAAGAGAGAGAGTAAGATATTAAGATGTTTTGGGAAAGGTCAGGTTTTAGGTCATTTCCCTAATTATTCCTGGGATCATTCCTGGACTCCTTGGCAAAAAGATGGTGTGTGTGTGTGTGTGTGTGTGTGTTTTCACAGTGGTTGGTTGGGGGCTAAGGAAGTCTAAGGGCTAGAGTAGAAGTTGGGCTCACTTGCTATAATTAATGTTTTCTTTTGGCGGAGCGTGGTTCTGGCCAGGTGGGGTCTGAGGCAGTCTGCATGGCTCTTGCGGAACAGATAGGCCCTCAAGCCTTAAGAGATTAGTAAACCTTGGGTTGAGAAAGTATGATATTTCTTGATTTAAAGTGATACCTGAAGAGCAAATACCCTAGTAACTATGATTCAGAAACTTGGAGTCTGTTTTTAAGAGAATGTGTTTGGGTTGAAAGAAGCATACTTCAGCTTTCTTTGGGATCAGAAACAATCATAATAATGCATTTTCAAGGCATCTTTAATTTCAGTTGCCTTCTTCCAGTCCTGTGAAGGAAAGACATCCTGTCCCCAATGCATAGGAATAATAGGATGATTATGATGGTGATGATGCTTTTGATGATAATGGTGATGATGGTGATGGTAATGACATTGATGATGATGATGGTGATGATGAGGTGATGATGGTGATAGTGATGATGGTAATGATGATGATATTGATGATGGTGATGATGGTGATGATGGTGATGATAATGGCGATGGTGATGATGATGGTGATAGTCATGATGATGGTGGTGATGATGATGGTGATGATGGTGATAGTGATGATGGTGATGATGGTGATGGGTGATGATGATGGTGATGATGGTGATGATGATGATGGTGATGATGGTGATGATGGTGATAGTGATGATGTGATGATGGTGATGATGGTGATGATGGTGATGGGTGATGATGATGGTGATGGTGATGATGATGATGGTGATGATGATGGTGATAGTGATGATGTGATGATGATGATGATGGTGATGATGGTGATAGTGATGATGTGATGATGGCAATGATGATAATATTGATGATGGTGATGATGGTGGTGATAATGGTGATGATGGTGATGATGATGATGGTGGTAATGATGATAATGCTGATGATGATGGTGATAGTCATGATGATGATGGTGGTGATGATGGTGATAGTGATGATGTGATGATGGTAATGATGGTGATGATGGTGATGATAATGGTGATGATGGTGATGGTAATGATGATGATAGTGGAGATGATGATGGAGATAGTGATGTGATGATGGTAATAATGATGATAATGATGACAGTGATGATGGTGATGATGACAATGATGATGATGATGGTGATGATGATGGATTGTAGCTACTGAGTAGCTGTAGTAGCTGTAGAAAACTGAGGGTTGTGTTCTAGGGATTGTGCTTAATAGCTGACATACCTCATTTCTTGTGCTCTTCAGGATAATTCTTTGATTTTATAGATGGAGAAGCTGAGCTCACAGCGAGCTTATTTATTTACTGCTAGCTTCACAAACATTTATGTGGCTTACTAGGTGCTTGGCACTGACTCATGTACTTTATAAATATTAACTCATTGCCAAAATAACCCTGTGAGATAGGTATTATTATCACTCTCATTCTCAACTTATAGATGTGGAAACTGGGGCACAAAGAGGGCAGGTAACTTACCCAAGGTTGCACAGCTAGTAAGTGGCTGAGCCAGGATTCAAACCTGGTGTCTGAGCTGCTCACAGCTACGTCGTGCTGCTTTCCTGCAGTGATGGGGGCGGGCTACATTTTGGGGCTGTGGGGGACTCAGAGTCATATGAGTAGCAACTGCTGACTGCTGCCTCCCATGTTCTCCCCTCAGCCCACCTCTTGGGCAAGACAAGAGAGTTCCTCAGGGCAGCACATAAGGGGCAGCCCACGGCCATGGCCTCACTTAGCTGAGGCCCAAATCTTCTGGCCACTGGTACTTGGAGGCTAGCTGTGGGCAGAGAGGGTCTCAGGAGGGGCTGCCCCTAATGCATGAACACTGTGACTGGGCCTCTGCCATTCGGCAGAAAAGCAGCGTGGGCTGAGCTCGTGGGGAGCTGGGCTCATCAGGAAGCTGCTGTGGGCAGGAAGCTGCTGGCTAGACCCAACTCTCACAGGCTCAGTAGTGCAACCCATGGGGTCAGTCAAGGGTAGGTAGTGTCCCTGTAGCACTGGTGGCTTTGTTCCAGGGGGATGTCTCTGTGATCCACTGAGACTGGCCACAGTGCTGTTGTCAGCTACCACCTCCCTCCCCTAATCCCAGATTATCTAGACATGGGGCCAGACCAGGCCTTGGGGGTGGGGGCCCGAAACCACAGCTCATCCAGTAGGGAGTCACCTGCGAACTCAGCATCCACCTTTTGCGCCAGGGGTCTGCCTCACAGTCTCAAGATCCAGAAACCTCCCAGAAGGGGCCCAGACTCTGCCCCCTCTTTGGGCACCCCAGCTTGTCGAGGGTGGTGAGGGCAGTGAGACTGGGGAGGGCTAACTTCACTGCAGTCACACAGGGGCCAGGCCACAGAAGTCCTGGAGATATCCTGAGAAATCTGGCCTGTAGGTGTCTGAGCAGATGAGGGTTGGGGTCAGATCTGGAAAAGTCAGGTTCCCTGGGCACTAGTTCCCCAGGGCTGTCATCACAAATGACTGCAATCTGCATGACTTAAAACAACAGAAGCTTATTCTCTCACACTTCTGTTAGGGTAGCAGTAGGAAATTAAGAAATCACCAGGGCTGTGCTCCCTCCAGAGGCTCTGGGGAGGACCCCTCCTTGTCTCTTTCAGCTTCTGATGGCCCCAGGTGTTCTTGGCTTGTGGCTGCATCACCCGATCTCTGCCTCCATCTTCATGTGACATTTCCTCTTCTCCCCATGTCTCTCTGTGTATGTCTCTCACACAGACACTTGTCATTGGATTTAGCGTTCATTTGGAGAGTCCAGGATGATCTTACCTTGAGATCCTTCATTTTGAACTTCTGCAAAGACCTTTTCCCAAATACGGTTTCCCCAAACAATGTGTGAATGTTTCCTAAACATTCACAGGTTCTGGGGTTAGGACATGAACATATCTTTTTGGTGTCATCATTCAGCCTCCCATCAACTGCCCTGGGTTGAATACAAGGAATACAATTTATTTCCCCCAGGGTTTGCTTGAATGTACAAGGAGGACAGATACAGAACAGAAGAGAGAAGCGTTGGACTTTTCCCTCTTCCCTTGGGGGCAGGGCATTTGCTTTTCAAGTAATGGGTGTTGCTGGCACATGGACCTTGCCCATCTAGTCCATGCCACTCCTGTGGCCTCTCGGGATCTTTCCATTGAAGTCCCTGAAGTCCCTCACTGGCCTGTCTCTGGGCTGACTTGTAATTCCCCCGGATGCATTGAACGTCTCCTATCTAAAAATGTTCCCCTCTTGTCTCTGTCCAGCACAGACTGTAGTTACTTCTAGGAACTTGATTTCAGCATCAATTAGCATGCCTCAGATGGCCTAAGAGGGAGAGAATGTCCCTTCTGCCCTGGCGCATCTTGGAAATGTTTTTGAGTTGCAGCCCTGGGAGGGGAAGTGAATGAAGATTCCAAGTACCCTCAGATCCATTGCTGCTTTTTTGTGTGTGTGGAGGGAGGGGTCTTTCCAAAGATAGGATTCCTGATAGGAGAGGGCAGGAAGGAGAGCTGGGCTTTGTTCTCACAGGCAAGACCTCCTTTCACCTAACTCGGGGATGCTGGGGATAGTGGGGCTTCTAACACAGGTGCATTTAAAAAGCCTCATTTGCTAAGTCAGAGGTGACCACTGTCAGCCGAGCTGGCTTTGGCTGAATTTGGAGGGCTGAGGGCCGGCAGCAGGGTATTCTTACCAGCTCCAGGAAGAGGCACCCCAGCCAGAAGCCTTCCATTCTTCTCCTACTTGTTATTTCATAGGCATGAAAACAAGTTTCCATCTAACCGTGCTTCCTCCCAGAGGCTCTCATGCTTCAGGCCTGCTAGTGATCCCACTGGGCCCACCCCCTCTTCCTGGGGGCTGTGTGGATCCACCTGGAAATGGCTGCTCCCAGCATCTTGGGGATCTGGGTCCATTGCCCTCTGCCTGGTGGAGCCTCTGGGCCACCCCGGGTGCCTTTCCCACCTCACCTGCTGGGCTAGGGTCTGGGGCTATGACAAGGATGCATGCAGCTTCTAGACAAACTTGGGTCCCTGAGCCACCCCTTCTCATAGTCACCCTGGGCAGGTGACCACACACCGTGTCTGCTGGGACAGTCTGGGTTACACCTGCTGTCCTGCTGTTCTCTCCTAGTCAGCATCTGCCCTACCTTGGCATATTCACTTTGATTCCTTCTTCTTCTTTTTTTTTAATTGAAATGAATCCACGTAACATAAAATTAACCATTTTAATGCACAATTAACCATTTTAGTGTACAATTCAGTGGTATTTAGTACATTCACAATGTCATGCAGCCATCGATTCTCTTTAGTTCCAGAACATTTTCATTCTCTCCAAAGGAAACCCTGGACCTATGAGGCAGTCTCTCCTTGTCATGCCCTCCCACCCCCAGCTCCTGGGAACTACTCATCTGCTTTCTGACCTTATGGATTTACCTATTCTTTTTTTTTTTTTTTTTTTTTTTTTTTGTGACGGAGTCTCGCTCTGTCACCCAGGCTGGAGTACAGTGGCCGGATCTCAGCTCACTGCAAGCTCCGCCTCCCAGGTTTACGCCATTCTCCTGCCTCAGCCTCCCGAGTAGCTGGGACTATAGGCGCCCACCACCTCGTCCGGCTAGTTTTTTGTATTTTTTAGTAGAGACGGGGTTTCACCGTGTTGGCCAGGATGGTCTCGATCTCCTGACCTCATGATCCGCCCGTCTCAGCCTCCCAAAGTGCTGGGATTACAGGCTTGAGCCACCGTGCCCGGCCTTTTTTTTCTTTTTTTTTTTTTGAGGGGGAGTCTTGCTCTGTTGCTCAGGCTGGAGTGCAGTGGTGCAATCTTGGCTCATTGCCAGCTCCGCCTCTGGAGTTCATACCATTCTCCTGCCTCAACCTCCCGAGTAGCTGGGACTACAGGCGCCCACCACTACGCCTGACTAATTTGTTTGTATTTTTAGGAGAGACAGGGTTTCACCGTGTTAGCCAGGATGGTCTTGATCTCCTGACCCCGTGACCCACCTGCCTTGGCCTCCCAAAGTGCTGGGATTACAGGTGTGAGCCACCACGCCCAGCCGGATTTACCTATTCTGAATATATAACATAAATATGTGGTCTTGCATCTGTCTGCTTTCACTTACATAAGGTTTTTGAGGTTGACCATGTGGTAGCACGTGTCAGTACTCCCTTCCCTTTTCATGGCTGAGTAATATTCCCTCGCACAGTTCTGCCACATGCCCTTATCCACTCATCCGCTGATGGACCTTTGGGTCGTTTCCTTCTTCTGGCTACTGTAATTTGTGCTACTATGAGCATCCATGTACAAGGTTTTATTTGAATACCTGTTTTCCTTCCGTTTGATTTTTTAGTGGTCCCTGTTTGGGTGATATATTGTGTGGTCACCCTACCCTTAGGGGGCCTCCCTAAGCCCTGGACTCCCATTTTCCCAGGCTTGCTGACTTGTGTCTTTTTGTTGAGAAGCTGTGTGGGACAAACCCACACCCTGGGATGTTGCCATCAGCGGTGGTAGCAAGTGCAGAGAGACTGCCCAGCCTGTGGCAGGTGCCCGCATCCACTGCCTGGCTCTTCTCCCTGAATTCTGAGGCTCCGGGGGAGCCAGCCTGAGGATTGTTGGGACCTGCCAGAGGTTGGGGATCTGTGGTTCTGGGCTCTGGAGACACAGGATTTAAATATACTATGAGGTGACACAGCCCGAAGGTCTTTGTTTCTGTGGACTTCTAACTGCTGCCTGGCCCATGGACAACTGGCCACGGCCACCCAGGACCACGGCCACCCAGAGCCATGGCTGGCTGCAGGGAGAGAAGAGGCCTCCCTGTCGTGTTTTCTGGCAGGTCCCTGCTTGACACTCAGTGTCTGCAGAGGGCTGCATTCCTCAAGCCCCGGAGAACAAAGGGCTTATACATGGTTCCCCGGGATGGGAGCCTGGCGTGGCCTCTGTATGTGAAGGTCAGTCCTGCCTCTGGGCAACAGGGAAAGGAGTGCAGAGCTGGACCTAGTGGAGCCCCTCGGGATGCCCGTGCCCTTGGTTCACTGGCAGCCACCCAACACAGGCACTGTTTGCTCTGTACCTGCAAAGGGGCGAGGGCCCCTTCTGACCCTATCGGGCTCTCCCAGGCCATTGCTGGCCCTGCAGGGGAAAGTGAGCCTGGGAGGCCTGTCCAAGACTCAGCAGCATCTGCAGCCCTCCACGTCCCCTCTCCCCGTCAGCTGTGCTCCCAGTGGCCCTCCTAAACCTTTCGTTTGAGTTTTACCATTTACTAACAGAGAGGAACCTTTCTGCATTCACCGGATTATTTCCTGCTAATTGTGACTTGGAAATTCACCGCTGGTGGAAGCTGAGCTTTTCAATAAAAGTGAAGCCCCTGCCTGATGCTGGCAGCTCGGGTGGGCCAGGAGGATCTGTGTCCGGCTGGAACGCCTGGAGGAAACTCTCTCTCCAAGTCAGATCCCCACTAGAGGCAGCTGTTAGGAAAGGGAAGCACATCAGGCCGACTCTCGAAGCCAGCTGTCATTGCACCTTCCTGGGCTTGAAATGTGGTTCAAGCAGGCCATATTCCTGGTTCTCATGGCTGCTGTCCTTTGCTGTCCTGGTCCTGGCACCATGTTGCAGATCTCACCTGGATTAGTCCCCAGGTCCCCTCCCTGCATTTCCGGGTGGCAGTTTCTATTTTATGGAAATAATAGATGCTCTTCACTTTCTTGACTTTGCTGGACGGAGCCCACCTTGCCTAGTGCCAGGTGTGAAGTCTGAGGGTCGGCCCTACGCACCTGCGTGGTGTTCCGTGTGCAAGACAAGTGTCCTCCCTGTCCACGCCTCGGTCAGCAGGGGCAAGTTCACCAAACGAGCTGACCCCGTGAACCACAGGCAAGTTCTGGTAATTTCGTCCTCACCCTTGGCTGAGCTTCAAGCTTATGACTTTTCTTGTTTAATTTAATTTCTCTATTGAAAACAACCCCAGTCTTTACGGATTTTACTTTTGTGACTCTTAATGAACCTTTTCTCTTGAAGGAAGAAATAGGATTCTGGATTCTTTTTCTGTGGTCTCTGAATAGGGACTAAGGGGCTGGGGCTGAGCTTTCAGAATTTCAAGTGTAAGATGCCCTGGGGGAGACGGCTTTCTGGGCCACCTCAGGAAATTTAGAATCTGCAGGGCCTAGGAATCTGCATATTTGGCAAGTTCACCCAGCAGATTCGAATGCATATGGTTTTTGGCTCACATGGAGAGCAGTGGATCCTGGAGGAGGAAAGGTTTCAGTGTAGCTAAAACCTCAGCACAAAGCAAACCTCTGAGGCTTAGCCAGGAACAGGGCTCTCATTGTGCTGTGCCCCCCACTCCCTGCCTTGTGTCTCCTAGAAAACCTCTGATCGTTCACACTCCAGTAATCTCCTTCCTTCCTCCACCTGTCCATTCGTCTGCTCACTTCCTCTCACTTATTTTCCTGAGCATCTACAAAGTACTGGTCTCCAGGAATAGGCAGACGCTTGCAGACAGACTCTGTCGGGGAGGGGTAGCCGGGACAGGGACCATGTGGCCTAAGTGAGGCTTGCAGAGGGGCCACACAGGAGAGGGATCAGAAAAGGTCCCATAGTGGTGACATGTGGCTGAGTGTAACTCGTTGTCTCTGCATGGAGTCGGGAGCTTCCAGCCTGAGGCCATGGACTGCCTTCCTGAGTGCCTGAGTGTGGATTGGGAGCCCTGGTGGCAGCTGAGCCCTGGTGGTGACTGAGCTCCGGTGGTAACCGAGCCCTCGTGGTGACTAAGTCCTGGTTGTGACTGAGTTCTGGTAGTGACCAGTCCCTGGTAGTAACTGAGCCCTCGTGGTGACTAAGCCCTCGTGGTGACTGAGCCCTGGTAGCAACTGAGGCCTGGTGGTGACTGAGCTCTGGTGGTAACTGAGCTGTTGTAGTGACTAAGCCCTAGTGATAACTGGGTCCTGGTAGTGACTAAGCCCTGGTGGTGACCGAGCCCTGATAACGACTGAGCCCTGGTGGTGGCTGAGTCCTAGTGGTGACTAAGCCCTGGTGGCAACTGAGCTCTTGTGGTGACTGACCATTTGTGGAACTGAGCCTTGGTGGTGACTGAGCCCTGGTGGTGACTGAACCCTAGTGGCAACTGAGCCCTCATGGTGACTGAGCTCTGGTGGTGACTGAGCCCTCGTGCTGACTGAACCCTAGTGGTGACTGAGTCCTGGTGGTGACTGAGCATTTGTGGTGATGGATGACTGAACCCTAGTGGCAACTGAGCCCTTATGGTGACTGAGCACTTGTGGTGACTGAGCCTTCATGGTGACTGAGCCCTGGTGGTGTCTGAGCCATTGTGGTGACTGAGGCTTCATGGTGACTGAACCCTGGTAAGGACTGAGCCTTGGTGCTGTCTGAGTGCTGGTAGTGACTGAGCCCTGGTGTTGGCTGATCCCTGGTAGCCACTGAGCCCTGGAGGTGACTGAGCCCTGGTGGTGACTAAACCCTGGTAGCAACTGAGCCCTGGTGATGTGCTATGCAGAGAGGGCTCATACATGTTTTGGGTTGACTATTTGTATCGGACACAAATCTTGGATTCCCTCAGTGATATTTACCATATCTGGATGGTGCTGCCATCTTTGGGGACAACTGGTCACTAGCCTTGGAAGTGGGGGCTCCCCTTTGGCTGCTGTCACCAGATATTTGCAGGAGAGTTCTGGCTCCTTCTACTGCTCTGACCTTAGATAAAACCCCCCACCTTAGGGCGTGGGATGTGACATCTTTTACAGGATGTTGGAGTTCAGAGCCCTGAGAGCTGACAAGTTCCTCCTCGTCCCTCCTTAGCACTGAATCCCTGGGAGCTGAGTTTCTCCTGGTAGCCTGATCAGAGAGGAGAGCTACGTGCTGGGCACCTGCAGAGCTGGCAGCAGGCTGTGGTGCAGCACTCTGGCGGGCAGCACACACCTTTACGCCTCCTCTCCTTCCCTCACCCTGGCTAGCCTGGGTTTGTGGTTTGTACCTTACGAATAAAATCTCAGCCCTTGAATCCTTGCTTCAGGCTTAGTTTGCTAGAAAATGCAGGCAGAGGCCTATTATTTTTGTCTGGCTTAGGGTGAAGGGGGTTTTGCTTTGTTCTAGTTTCTTCTGGGATCTGCTGATACAAAACCCTAGTCTAGCTCACAGCAGAGGGCTCAAGTCGTCATGGAACAGAAGCAACCATCTGTTCATTTCTGTGTTTCTGCTGGTGGTGAGCAGGACCCCCAAGAGTTCTGGTTGCTGCCTCAGGAAGACAGAGAACTGTGTTCCCTGTAACCACTTGAAAAAGAGGGGAGCTATTTGTGTGTGCGCATGCCCTTGTAGGTGAGCATGCATGTGTGCATGGCATGTATATTGCGTATACACATATATAGGCTCATGTGCATGTGTATGCATGCATACACGTGCGTGCATGTATGGGCACAGGTGCATATATGCATATGTATTTGCATGCATATTGCACCCACATGTGTACATGCGTGCATGCACACACATGCATATGCATATATGTATGCATGTGTGTTACCCACATGTGCAGGTGTGTGTGTGTGCGTGTGTGCGTGCAGGTGCAAATGACCTGCCCTCAGAGGACACACTGCAAAGGGGAGAGTACTCGCAAGCCCTGCATCTTTTGGGAGCCTTAGCCTCATGTGGGGCTCCAGAGCAGCACCGTCCCCTCGTCTTGCCCCTGCTTGGAGCCCCTCTTGTGTGGGATGTGTTGGGCACCTGGATGGCCACCTCTTGTCCCCTTCTGCTCTGCCCACTTGGTTCTTGGTGATGTATCCTTCTCCACAGCTGTGATGACTTGCTCTTTCCGTTTAGCTGTAATTAGGTTCCATAAGACATCTCCTGCTGTGAGTTCTGGTTCAGTAATTACTACATCTTTCAGGTTCAGAGAAACCTGAATCTTTCCTTTTAGTAATTTAACAGAATATTTTACACTGTAAGGGCTAAATACCCTCCAGATTCCTCAGTCTTCCCCAAAGCAACTCTGAGAGGTGTTGCCTTGCTTACTGAGAAAGGCTGGTTTTCCTTTTATTTCTCTCTCCAGTGTCATTTCGGATTTGCATGGGGCCCTGGCCTCCCTGTGTGAGATAGAAATCTTGTGGTCTGTTCCCAAGGTGGCCAGTGGCATAAAGCCCTGTGAGATGAACTGCTGGAGTCTTCCACTGTGCACTTGCCAGCCTGGGGTGTGGGGCGCTCATGCTGTCCACATCATTAAGAAGATTTCCTTTCTTTCCTTTAATCCCCACTCTAAATACTGTGTTGGGCTGCTGCTGATAGCAGTGGGAAGATGCAAAGCCACCCTTCTTGGAATGAAGTGGCCAGGCTGGTCCACGCCCATGTGTGCTTCTTGGTCTGCTTCCCTCCCACCGTCTGGCCACCACCACCACTGTCCTGGGCCACAGAACAGTCTCCAAACGCTCCTTCTGCTTCTGCTTGCACCCCCTTCCAACCCATTCCCTACACATCAGTGAGATGTACCTGGGACCCTGACAGCTCTGCCTTAAAGGGGGCAGTGGGCTCCCATTGCTCTGGGAATGAAAGTCCAGCTCCTTCCCGGGGCTGCCTGGTCCTGCTGGGTCTGGCCTCTGTTCCTTGCCAGCCTACCCTCACCCCTTCCCTGCGCTACCTGGAGGGGGGTGGTGTTCCTTCTTTCTGTCCTGGACACCATGTACACCCTTCTGTCCTGGATGCCAGCCTCAGGCTGTTGGAGATGGGAGGTGGGGCATACAGCTTTTGCTCAGATGTGGCCTTTCCAGGGGAGGGAGGCTGTTCATACAGGACCTCTGCCCAAGAGTAGGGCGAGACTTACCCTGGGGTTTGGAAGCAGAGAAGGAGCAGCCTTCCTTCTCCCTGCCTCCTGTGGGGAGACCCTGCTCATGTTGTCCTAGGGACTGTGTTCACCTTTGATGGGGAGGTCACCAGTGTCTGCTTTGGGAACCTTGCACTCTGAGGCCATTTCCTTTGGCCTGGGCTTTCTAGGAACACCAATGAGAGTTCTGCCTTCCTGCCTACTCCTTCATCTTGTTTTCAGTTAGCCCAGACTTGGCCAAGGAAAGGAAATACCACATTTTGGTCCTCACTTGAACCCCAACAGAGTCCTCAGTGTGTGTGGCTTCCCTGCTTGGATGCTTCTTCCCCAGCCACAATCTGAATTCTAGACCCTGCGTTATTTCCTTCTCATAACACCAAGGCTGCTATTGCAACTTGAAGTGATAAATATATTCATGTATTTTGTTGGACGACCGTCTCCCCAAATGGACCATAATACCCCCCTGAAAAGGGCAGGACAGTGCCTCTCTTTTACCCCTCATTGCCTGTAGCACCTGGCAGGTGCAGCACTTGGCGGGTTTTCAGGCCGCCAGGAAGCTCATAGAGGTCTGGCCTGCAAACAGTGCCCACAGGAGTGGCACACCTGCTCCAAAAGAGCTGTAGGAAGGCAGCTGTGAGGGGAAGGGGTGACATGGTCATTGACCTTACCTTGGTCACCATCTTTGGGCTTCAGTTGCCCTCCCATAAAATGGGAATCCTAACAATTGGGTAATTAATCCATGGGGATTTTCAGTAGGTGACAGAGATTGCTGTGATTCTTTGAAAACTTTCCATGGTATTTGCAGTAGCTGATACCATAAATATGTTGTTTCCAAGTGTTAAGTGCAAAGATTAGAGATGCCCTGGCTAAATAAGTATTTTCTTTCTACCCCATGGAGGTGAGGATGAGCAGGAAGACACTACAATGGCATCTGTTTACTAAAGCTGCTCAGGAGGGGTAGGGGCTGTAGTGGGCATCCTACAGATGGAACATTCTGGAACAGTTTGACAGTCCCTTGAACCCCCAGCTTGGTGCTTTCTAATCCCACCACAGGAAGGGAATTCTACGGGTGTTCATAGGGTCCCGTGAGGGAACCAAAGACCACAGATGAGATGAACTAGTGAACCCCAGAGGAGGGCAAAGTCAGGTGGACCAATGGGGACACAGAGTTCTCCTCCTCCAGCCCCTCCCAACCCTGCAATTAGCTCAGGTCTGGCTATCAAAGCTTGGTTTTGAATCGACAAGTGGACTCAATTCTTGTGGTCTTGTGTGGAAGACACAGCGATGGTGTGAGGCAGGGAGGGCATGTAGCTCTCCTGAATCTTCCCCCATCTTGGAACTGGTTGGGGGAGGCTGCAAGATGGGGAGAGTGGCTCCTTCCACAAGGTAAAGCCAGACATACAGCCAGGTGCAGTTATTTTGTTTGGTTTGATTCCATGTGGATTGCCTGCCTCTCCCTTAGACCATAAGCTCCACTGTGCCTAGATCTGGTGCATCCCAAAGCTCAGTAAGTATTGACTGGAAACTTGGATGGGAGAACATGCTTAGATTTTGAGGAAAAGTCAGACACCCCCCTCTTTTGAGGTTTGCTGATCTCATCACTTCTGGGCATTCTCAGTGATCCCATTGCCCCTTACCAGTCCTGGCCAAAGTGCCCTGTGCACACCCCTTCCAGCTCCCTGCCTGTTTTAGTCCATTCTCATGCTGCTGTAAAGAAGTACTTGAGACTGGGTGATTTATAAAGGAAAGAGACTTAACTGACTCACAGTTCTACAGGACTGGGGAGGCCTCAGGAAACTTATAATCATGGAGGAAGGGGAAGTGAACATGCCCTTCACATGGTGACAGGAAGGAGAAGTGCTGAGCGAAGTAGGGGAAAAGCCTCATATAAAACCATTAGATCTCGTGAGAAGTCACTCACTATCATGAGAACAACATGAGGGTAACCGCTCCATTATTAAATTACTTCCTACCAGGTACCTCCCATGACATGTGGAGATTATGGGAGCTACAATTCAAGATGAGATTTGTGTGGGGATGCAGCCAAACCATATCATTCTACTCCTGGCCCCTCCCAAATCTCACGTCTTTACATTTCAAAACCAATCATGCCCTTCCAACAGTTCCCCAGAGTCTTAACTCATTCTAGCATTAACCCAAAAGTCCAAGTTCAAACTCTCTTCTGAGACAAGGCAAGTCCCTTCCACCTATGAGCCTGTAAAAATCAAAAGCAAGTTAGTTACTTCCTAGATACAATGGGGGTACAGGCATTGGGCAAATACACCTATTCCAAATGGGAGAAATTGGCTAAAATGAAGGAACTACAGGCCTCATGTAAGTCTGAAATCCAATAAGATAATCATTAAAACTTATAGTTCCAAAATGATCTCCTTTGACTTCATGTCTCACATCCAGGTCATGCTGATGCAAGAGGTGGGCTCCCACAGCCTTGGGCAGCTCCACTCCTGTGGCTTTGTTGGGTACAGTCCCCTTTCCAGCCATTTTCATGGCTGGTGATGAGTGTCTGTGGCTTTTCCAGGCACTTGGTGCAAGCTGTCAGTGGATCTACCATTCTGTGGTCTGGAGGATGGTGGCCCTCTTCTCACAGCTCCACTAGGCAGTGCCCCAAATGGGGACTCTGTGTGGGGGCTCCCCTTCTGCACTGCCCTGGCAGAGGTTTTCCACAAAGGCTCCAACCCTGCTGCAAACTTCTGCCTGGACATCTGGTTTCCTGATTCTGGCATTCTTTCTACATTAGTTAGCAGGCATTCCATCCCAAGGAAGGACTTTCCTTTATTAAATTTATCATACTGGTATTAATTACATTTGCTAATTCCACCAATTAATCTTATTTATTAAACTTATTTATAAATAATAATATTATTAATAACATTACTAATATGTTCATTTATTAAATTTATCATTCAAATTATATATGTATGGACTTACAGTTTTCTTTTTTTGATGGACTATAATCCATGTTATTTATTTTTCTGCTCCAATTGTCATAGATTTGACTCTAGAGAGCCCCTTCCAGCTGGCCCTGACCCTTTCTGACAACTCAGCACCCCCTGTGAGTGTCCCCTTCTTTCAGCCTTGTCTCACACGCTGCTTTCCCGTGGAAGTGCTGGTGAGACTTTTCTGAGTCCTCAGATACTGATCACAGTTCAGGAACCTGGGACCTCAGTGCAGGATCTTCACAGGCTGAGATGGATGTCTCTCCAATAGCCCATGTTGGTGGAGATTGGCAATTTTGTCTTTTGGAGGTGTGTGTTTGTGTGTGTATGTAGGACATATAGGACCTATATTTTCTATCTTCAGTTTTGGAGCATGATGGGGTTAAACACCAACTCTACTCTGATGAAGCTGCCCTGAAACTGTTAAGTTGGGTAAATACTTGGCCACAGTGCATCCATGTCTGACTTAATCCTTCTTCACAGAAGAAGCAGCTTTTCTTTTTTTTCTTTTTTTGAGATAGAGTCTCAATCTTGTTGCCCAGGCAGAAGTGCAGTGGCACAATCTCGGCTCACTACAACCTCTGCCTCCCGGATTCAAGAGATTCTCCTGCCTTAGCCTCCCGAGCAGCTGTGATTACAGGCATGTACCACCATGCCTGGCTTATTTTTGTATTTTTAGTAGAGATACGGTTTCACCATTTTGGTCAGGCTGGTTTTGAACTCCTGACCTCAGGTGATCCACCCGCCTTGGCCTCCCAAAGTGCTGGGATTACAGGTGTGAGCCACCGTGCTTTTCAAATCGATGCCTGCAAAATGTTGCCAGCGTGGCAGGGGCTGAACAATGGTTCCCTCCCTGTCTTCTCTCTTGCTCCAAGGGCAGAGATTCTTGTTAGGTTTTCTGTAGGCTCCAGATATCCCTGCAGAGTCTCCTGCCCAGATGCTAAGCAGACATTTGCTAACCCTTTGGGTTCCTTTTCAATCAGCATTTATGTGTCTGTGTGTGTACATATGTGCATGGCATATATGTGTGGCTGCATGCACATATATGCACATGTATGTGCATGTACACACATGTATATGTGCATGGATGCATGCGTGTACATATATGCACATGGGTGCATAGGCATGTGTGCCTGTGTGTATGCACGAGTGTGCATGGATGCACACATGCATGTCCATGTAAGAGGCTGTGTGAAGGACCAACTGATCATTGGCAAGAGGAGTCGCATCCAGGCTGCTGTGGAGAGCTCTCCAGTGCTGGGATGCTCTTCACCCATCTGCAAGAACAGTGATTTATTAGGGTTAAAACAGAAACAAATTCTTTCTGTGTAGCGTGTGCCAAAAATAGGCACAGACATTTTTAATGTAATGTCTCTGGGAGTAAAGAACAGATTGTCAGTAATGTGAACCTGCCATTCCCTCCATCTGAGACTGAGCCCCCAATCCTTGCAGGCATTCAAGTCCAGAGGAGCCCCCTAGGTGGGTTGGACAGGCTGACCTCTAGGATTCCTTCCTGCTCCGAGGGGGCATGGCTTCCTCAGATGCTGTCACAGTCCTGGGAGAAAGGGGCCTGGCAGAGTTAGCCATGGCACCCCCAACCCCCTCAGCACTCCAGTCCCCACCCGAGGTCCCAGGGAAAGACTGGGATGCTACTTTTCACTAAAGTGGAAATGAATGATTAGGCTGAGTGTATCTCCTCCAAGGCTCCATTTTTCTTGCTTTTTAATGTTTGCCGAGTCCTTCTGTGAGCCAGCCTCAATGTCAGATTCCTTTTGTGACTTCTCTGATTAAAGTTTTACAGCCTCCTTGGGGGATGTGTGTGTATCCCTGTCACTCTCACAGGCCAGGCAGGCGAAGATCAGGGAGGTCAGTGATTTCTTCTGAATTTGTCCCACCAGGGAGAAACTGCCTGCCTGAATTCCACACCAGCCCTGCCTGGGACTGTAGAGCGAGGTGTGGCTGCTTCTCACCCTCAGTTTCTAGGCCAAGGACTTTTGGCCAGGGTGAGCTGGCGGTACTCAATCCTCCCTCCCTCCTTCCCTCTTTCCTTCTCTACCTGCCTGCTCCCTCCTACCCTCCTTCCTTCCATTTGCCGAACACTCTACGTGTTGGGGATTTAGCAGTAACTCCCCTGTCCCCACCTTGTCCCTGTCCTCCAGGGGCTGCTGGTGTGCAGAGGAAGGCAGGGGACAGATCCTAACCACACTGTGATGTGTGTGTGCTTTGGTGTTCTAGAAGCACACAGCAGGAGCCCTGAGCTCAGCCCCAGGTGACAGCATCCAGAAGGCTTCCTGGACGAGGGGTTCCTGGAGCACCCCATTTGCCCTCCCACCTCAGGGCCTTTGCACCTGCTGCTCTTGCTGCTTGGGGCATTGTTCACCTGGGGATCTGTGTGGCTCCCTCCTGCCTCCATGACCACCACATGGAAAACTGTCTTCCCTCTAGCCCATCCCTGTTCACATAGATCAGCTCATATCCACGTATATGTAATACTAATGATTTTCTGCCCCTTACTGACTAGATCATAAGCTTTCTGAAGGCAGGTGTTTTGATTGCTTTCATCATGGGCAGCCTGGGTTCTGACCCCAGACAGGGGGAATGAACTGGGCCATTACTGGGGTCATGGGAAGCGGGGTGCTGCTCATAGCCTGCCTGTAGCCGGGGACCTCTGATTCACCTGCTCACAGGTGCGAACACCACCTCACCCCTCCGAAATTCCCACGGGCACACGGTACTTCTCTGGTGCAGCAAAGGATGGTTCCTGAATGGTTACGGGTTTGAGACAAGATAAGTGCAGAAATTGAGAAGAAGCATTTAGAAACTTTTGTAGCAATTTTCTGGGTAATTTTATGTCTGTTGAATCTAATAGAAAAATTTGGACTTGTATTTTGTATCTTTTTTCCTTTTCTTTTTCCAGTCATTCATTTTTATCGTATTTTACAAAAGTACTGGTTTGTGACAAATTGAAAATAAAAAAATGTATCCTTCACCACAGATAGCTTGATAAGCGCTGCTTTCAAGAACTGTGTTGTTTACACTGGATGACATTTAGGGCATGTTTGTGGCCCTAGACGGTGGCTAAAACAGAATGCCGAGAGAATGGGGGTGAAAGGGATGAGTCAGGGACAGGTCATGAGCAGCTGCTGTAGGAGCTGATCCCTTAACACCTGGAGGAAAGGGAAGGGGTGACTTCAAATCTTCCAGTGTCTGAAAGGCTGCCTTGGGAAGGCTGACCAATTTGGTGTGTCTCCCATGGGTAGAGTTAGAATTTTGTTCCCAGAAGACACTTAGAAATATTCATAGGATGAAAATGTGAATTAATGAATAATGTGTACTGAATATGAGTATGAATTAATAAATAATGAATGTTTTGTCCATCCATCCATCCATTCACCCATCCATCCTCTATCTCTCATTTATCCATTCATCCCTCCATCATTTATTTAAGCATCTATTATTTAAGCATTTATTAAGCACCTGTATATCTGTTATGGTCCAGGCACCGTTCTAAGGGCTGAGGACATAACAGTGGACAAAGCACACCAGTTCCTGCCCTCACAGTCCTGACATCCTGGTAGGGGAGGAGGGCAGCCAGGCAAGTCATCGAGTGCCATGGTTGTGCTTTGTGCTAAGGGCTATGAAGGAAAGAGAATGGTGGGTGGTGGGTTGACTTTGGGTTGGATGGCTGGAAAAGCTTATCTAAGGAGACGGCCTTCAGCCTGAGACTGGAGCGTGAGAAGGAGCCACCCTTGTGGGCATCTGGGGAAGGACATGTTGGTGGAAGAGACAGAGAAGTGTGTTCAGGAAGCTGGGAGAGGGCGCTGGGCACTTGAGCGGGATGCGGTGTGGCTGCGGGATTAGGCGAGGCCAGACTGGGGGGCCAGGCCTTGGACATCACAGTAAGTGCCGTGGGATTTTTTTTTTTTTTTTTTTTTTTTTTTTGCAGGTACAAAGGGAAGCCCCTGGGGGTTAAGCCAAAGGAGTGGCCTGGTCTGACCTAGACAGACATATGTTTATCTTAGATGGGACAAGTGGTATGGTAAGGACAGTTGTCTAATAATACAGTGAGCTCCTGGCCCTGCAGGCGTTTCAGTGGGATGTGGTGAACACTGGCCAGGCATATTTTGCCCCTGAAAGTGGCTGGGGCTCTTCTGAGGACCACACTGTCCCCACAAACACACACACTGTTGGGTTCCCGGGACTGGAAAGCTGGCCATGGGTCACAAAGCCAACGCCTGTGCAGGCGAAGTGGGTGATGATGTGGCCAGGTGAGAATGCCCGTGTGGCACTGTGGGGCCAGGGGGACTGGGGCAACCTTCGGGTCTCTTCTGCTGGTGGCCCTGTGGGAGGGTAGGCTGATGGTACCACATCTCCAGCTTGCACAAGAGAACTCAGAGGTTGGGATTTTATTTTATTTTTATATTTATTTATTTATTTATTTATTTTTGAGTTGGAGTCTCACCTCTGTCACCCAGGTTGGAGTTCAGTGTCACAATCTTGGCTTACTGCAACCTCTGTCTCCCAGGTTCAAGTGATTCTCCTGCTTCAGCCTCCTGGGTAGCTGGGATTATAGGCGCCTGCTACCACACCCAGCTAGTTTTTGTTTTGTTTTGTTTGTTTTGTTTCGAGAGGGTGTTTTGCTCTTGTTGCCCAGGCTGGAGTGCAATGGCGCGATCTCAGCTCACTGCAACCTCTGCCTCTTGGGTTCTAGTGATTCTCCTATCTCAGCCTCCTGAGTAGCTGGGACTACAGGCGTGCGCCACCATGCCAGGCTAAATTTTGTATTTTTAGTAGAGATAGGGTTTCACCATATTGGCCTAGGCTGGGATTCTTTTTGGGGAACAAACAAGTAAACTTGCCTGACATATAGGCTTGTCTGGGATTTGGACTTTTAAGTCCTCATGACTCAGTTCACTGGCCTGGCTCCTTGTGGTACTTCCAAGGTCCTCTCAATTAAAAGTCATGAATAGGCCGGGTGCGGAGGCGCATGCCTGTAATCCCAGCACTTTGGGAGGCCAAGGCGGGTGGATCACGAGGTCAGGAGATCAAGACCATCCTGGCTAAAATGGTGAAACCCCATTTCTACTAAAAATACAAAAAATTAGCTGGGTGTGGTGGCGGGCGCCTGTAGTCCCAGCTACTCATGAGGCTGAGGCAGGAGAATGGCATGAACTCGGGAGGCGGAGCTTGCAGTGAGACGAGATTGCACCACTGCACTCCAGCCTGGGCGACCGAGCAAGACTCCATCTCAAAAAAAAAAAAAAAAAAAAAAGTCATGAATAAAACTAAAAACAGCAAGTCATGTGGCAGGCACTGCCCCAAACATCCAGGTACATGTTAGTTCACTTAGTCCTCAATTCTACCTACCAGGCAGGTACTATTGTTATTTACACCACTTTGTAGATGAAGAGACAGAGGAGTAAAGTTTCTGTAAGCTGCCCTGAGTCCACAGCCACCAGGGGAAGGACAGTGCTGGAGCCTGGTACCATATTGTGTGAAGATGGTACTCAAATTTGAGGTTCCACCATCCCAAGCAAACTCTCCTCATTTGTCTTCCAGTTTTGGGATGAAGAGGTAACAGAGACCTCAAAAAGAAACCTTATACCCATTAAGCAGTCCCTCTCTATTTCTCCCCTCCCCCAGCCCTTAGCAATAATGAATCTGATTTCTGTTTCTATGGATTTGCCTATTCCAGATGTTTCACATGAATGAAATCATAAAATATGTGACCTTTCGTGACTGGCTTCTTTCATTCAGCATAATGTCTTCAAAGCTCATCCAAGCCATAGCACACATCAGAATTTCCTTCTTTTATGACTGAGTAATATTCCATTATACGGATGGGCCATACTTTGTCTATCCATTTATAAGTCTTAGGTTGCTTCAAGGAATGAATTTCTAATGTGAAATGTCTGGCATCAGGCTGGGGGCTGTGCCCCTCAAAATGCCCCTTCCCTGATGATGTTCCCTCCTTCCTCCCCACGGGCCCTGCCATCAGCTGTGGGTCACAGCTGAGGTGTGGATTCTGGCTGCAGGGGCTGCTCTGGCTTCCTGATTTCCAGCATCATCTGGTACAAAAACCAAACAAACAGCCTGATGTGGCGGCTCACGCCTGTAATCCCAGCACTTTGGGAGGCCAAGGCCAGCAGATCACCTGAGGTCAGGAGTTCGAGACAAGCCTGGTCAACACGGCAAAACGCCATTGCCACTAAAAATACAAAAAGGAGCCGGATGTGGTGGTACACACCTGTAATTCCAGTTACTCGGGAGGCTGAGGCATGAGAGTTGCTTGAACCTGGGAGGCGGAGTGTGAGAATCAAACTCACTGGTCCAAACCCCAAGAATGGACTCAGAGACCCGGAGAACAGTGAAAGTGAGACTTTTAATGACGGTTTTGCAAGACTGGGTGTCTGATGGGCAGGCACACCCAGCACAGCCACAACAAGCCATTTATCCCCTAGTGCGCAGGTCCCTCCCCCAGTTCCTCATAGGCTGAGTACTATAGGGTCACAATCTTCCTGGACGTCGCCTATTGATGGTTGGGTTGGGGTTTAGGTATTTTTTTTTTAGGGTTGTCCTGCTTAATTTTGTTGCAACCCACAGTGCATTGCAATCCTGGTCAGCTCAGGGGTTCTTCACGTATTTGACTTATGACCTAAGTAGGTGGGCAGGCTGATAAGAACAGACAAAACGAGCTATTTTGCAGGCTAGTAAACTTTAATCTTAGACTAAACTTCTTTGGCTTGGATGGGGGCAACTAAGGGGGGTGTGGACGGGGGAGCCCAACAAGTAGGCATCAGCGATCCAAGCAGGGGCCTAGTATATTTTATTTCTTCTGTAGTTTGCTGATAAAAAAATTCAAGGCACTTTGTCTTGGAAATGGACCAATGTATACATTATTTCCCTCATGGAGGCTTCAGGGAGCCGAGATCATGCCGCTGCACTCCAGCCTGGGTGACAGAGTGAGACCCTGCCTGGAAAACAAACAAACAAACAAACAAACAACAAAAGACCCTACACCTAGGCATATTTTAACTACATAAAAGCAGAGATCGAGAGAAATAACTTTTCTTGAGTGGATGCTGCTGATTGCTTTGGAGGTTGCAGGCCAGAGGTGCTGATCAGGATCTGAAGCTTTTTAAGCTTGGTCTCAATCTCATCTTCATGAAACCAAAACACGTATTAAAAAACCAAGGTGAGCCTTGAGGGGTGAGATGGGGGATGGCTGCTCAAGTGGCCACTCAGCCGCTTCATTCTGGCTGGAGGCCAAGCCACCAGATCCACTCTTTTTTTTTTTTTTTTTGAGACAGAGTCTTGCTCTGTCGCCCAGGCTGGAGTGCAGTGGTGCAATCTCGGCTCACTGCCAGCTCCGCCTCCCGGGTTCACGCCATTCTCCTGCCTCAGCCTCCTGAGTAGCTGGGACTACAGGCACCCACCACCACGCCCAGCTAATTTTTTGTATTTTTAGTAGAGACGGGGTTTCACTGTGTTAGCCAGGATGGTGTCGATCTCCTGACCTCGTGATCCACCCGCCTTGGCCTCCCAAAGTGCTGGGATTACAGGTATGAGCCACTGTGCCTGGCCACCAGATCCATTCTTAAGCTGCAGCAGGTCCAGACCACAACTCCCCACTCCAAAGACGAGGATGCAAGGAGCAGATAATTCTAAGTAGTTCAATTCATTTCTGCTGGTACCTGAAGTTGTGATTGATGAGAAGTCTCTGTCAAGTTCACCCAATTCTGCTCTTAAGATTCAAGGACTTGAGAGTGGGTGGGATGGAGGGGCCATGGACAGGAAACTTATTGATGGAGAGTGGAGGTCACTGTTTTTCCACACTTGGGGATGCCAGGGGCCCAGACAGCCCAGGCCACATGGTCTATGCCTTGAGGTCTGCACTGCCTGGGAGCCGTGCCCTGGACTCTCCTGACCCCAGGCCCTGCTCATGCCTCCTCCTTCAGGAAGCCAGTCTCACTTCCTCCATTCACAGGAATGACTGTGAATTGAGACCTGCTGCAGGGAATCTGCGCAGAATGGGATTTGACCAAGTTACAAACCATGCCTTCTGTGGGTTGCTCCTGCTCACATGTTGATGTCTGCAGAAGGCCCAGGTTACAGTCACACACAGAGGTCTGGACTGGTGACCCAAAGAACTACGTGCCTAGAGAGGACATCAAAGGTAGAGCTCTGGTTGCAGTGGGGATGGAACAGGGCCCCTTCCTGAGCCGTGCTGCTCCCCAACCTGCGCTCACCAGCCCGCTCTGCAGAACTGAGGGTACCTTTTACAAGGTGATGTGGCTCCACTTGCCCACTGGGCCCTCTCACCTGAGTCCTCTAAGATCCCTGGGTGGCCAAGGATGGAACTTCTATTTGCATTTTCCTTGGAAGGAGTGGAGTGAAGAGTTCCACCCAAGGTCATGGGAACTTCATGCCTCCCCTGAGGCTCTAGTCCTTGCTGTTGCCTCAATGAAGGAGTTGCAACTGGTTAAGAGCCTGGGCCTTGGAGTCCAGGGTCTTCTCATGCTGAGCAAGCTACTGCCCCACTATGGTGTTGAGCAAGCTACTGCTCCACTATGACCCTCAGTGTCGTTTTCTGTATGATGGGAACAGTAATATACCATAGGGCTCTGGGGAGCAAAGGCATATCTAAGTAAATTTGCTATCGTAGTTCCTGGGAGTGGTAAGTGCTAGATAAACAGGCCATTATAATTTTTTGAGAAACTCAGTTATCACGTGGGGTCACTCTGCCTCTTGGGTTTTGGAGAAAATTTACCCCTCCTGCTTCCTGCCCCCTCCAAATGGTGCCTCAAAGTCACGGGGGCTCTCATTTCTGCCACCGGCCCCCAGCACTGGCTCTGCTTTCCTGCTTTGCTGGATCTTCCTGCTTAGAGTCTTGCAGCCCCTCTTCCACCTCCACACTGGCTGTCAACCCAAGCATGAAGAGCTCCCACCGCTGGCCTGGGCAAGCCGCTGTTTTCAGAGCGCGGTTTACTGCGGATATCACCCTGAACACGCCTGGATCTCGTCAGAACACAGTTTAATCCTCCCCACTGCCCGGGAAGTGTGTGCGTTTCTTATCACCCCCATTTACAGATGAGGAAACTGAGGCACAGAGATGCTAACATTCAGCGAGGAGGGGGTTGAGCTGGGATGCCAACATTAGCTGGCTGCTTTCTAACTTACTCTCCGCCGCTGCACTTCGTTGCTGCAGATAACATACATCTGCTCCAGTCCTTTGTGTGTGTGGCAGGCGTTCCAGATGCACAGCTCCAAATGAGTGATATTCCTCAGGCGAAAGGCACAAGGGCTGCCCCCCGTGGCTTGCTCCTCTCCTCCAGACCAGCTCTCTCCATTTCCCGGGCCTTCCCCTGCACCTTCCTGGGACCCTTAGGTTGCCCCACAGGATTCTCACTGGGCAGGTTCGCTTGGTTCCATTAGTGCCCCCTGCTAAGTGGCAGGACCGTCCCCTCCAGGCCCCGGTTTCAACAATCCAGAAGACAGAAGAGGCCACAAGACACTGGCCACTTCCTTTCTCTCTTTCCTACCAATATCCGTGTAGGAATTTTTTTTTTTCTTACTAACTGTGGCAGGAAGAATTATGAGAAGTTCCTCTGGGGGGCTGAATTGTGGCCTCTCCAAAGACATATCCATGTGCTGTGAGTGTTACTTTAACTGGGAAAAGAGTCTTTGAAGATGTAATTTGGTGAAGGGTCTTGAGCTAGCATGAGCCTGGATTATCCAGGTGGGCTGTAAACCCAGTGCCAAGTGTCCTCATAAGAGGCACACAGAGGAGAGACAGGTGGAGAAGACGGGGAGGCCATGTGAAGATGGGGGCAGAGACTGGAGTGATGTGGTCACAAGCCAAGGAGTGTTTGGGGCCACAAGAAGGTGGGAGAGGCCAGGAACTCCAGAGCACATGGGACCCTGCTGATACCTTCATCTCAGACTTCTGGCTTTTGGAACTGAATTTCTGCTGTTTTAAGCTTTCAAACACGTTTCCAAGTTAGTGGTATTATAATTTTCTGAGCAATTGATATAGCCCCATATTAATTTGCTATGGCTTCTGTAACAAATCACCACAACCTTACTGGCTTAAAACAGCACAGACTTGTTATCTTACAGTTCTGGAGGTCGGAAGTCTCAGAAGGGCCTCACTGGGCTAAAATCAAGGTGCTACAGGCTGGTTCCTTCTGGAGGCTCCAGGAGAGAATCTGTTCCCTGACTTTTTCTCAACTTCTAGAGGTCACTTTCATCCCTTGACTCCTGGCCCCTTCCTCCATCTTCAAAGCCAGCCATGCAGCATCTCTTTGACCCTGTTTCCATAGCCACATGTCCCTCAGACCATGGCCAGGAAAGAGTCCCTGCTTTTAAGAATTCATAGGATTACTTTGGGCCCTCGTGGATAATCTGAGATCATCTCCCACTTGGAATTTCTTGACTCTAATTATGTCTGCAAAGCCCCTTTTTCTCTGTAAGGTCACATGCTCACGAGATTAGAATGTGGATTTCTTTGGGGGTCATTGTTCTAGCTTCCAGAGCCCACAGTATTCCCACCCCTGTTGTATCATCCCTCAGCTTGACCATGTGCAGAACTAGGAATAAGGTAAATTTCATTTTTGTGATAGATTTTATGTCACTTATAGGACAAAGGTGAAGGGATCTTAAAGATGCAATGAAAGTCCCAAGTCAGTTGACCTCCAGTCAACCAAAAGGGAGATCATCCTTGGTGGGGATGACCTCATCAGGTGAACCCTTGTATTAGTCCATTTTCATGCTGCTAATAAAGACATACCCAAGACTGGGTAATTTATAAAGGAAAGAGGTTTAACTGACTCACAGTTCAGCATGGCAGAAGAGGCCTCAGGAAACTTACAGTCATGGCAGAAGGGGAAGCAGACACGTCCTTCTTCACGTGCCAGCAGCAAGGAAAAGTGCTGAGCAAAAGGAGGAAAATCTCCTTACAAAACCATCAGATCTCATGAGAACTCACTATCACAAGAACAGCATGAGGGTCACCACCCCCATGATTCAGTTGCCTCCCACTGGGTCCTCTCTCGACACATGGGGATTATGGGAACTACAATTCAAGATGAGATTTGGGTGGGGACACAGTCAAGCCATGTAAACCCTAAAAAAGGGACAAGGGTCTCCTTGAAGTCAGAGGTTCAAAGCACGAAAGAGATTCTCCTTCTGAGAGGAAGCCAACTTTCATATTGTGAGGAGGCCAGGTACCCAGGAGCTGAGGGGAGCCTGTGGGAGCTAAAGACCTCAGTCCTCCAAGCACATCCTGCCAACAAGCTTAACGGGGTCAGAAGAGGGCTCTGAGTTTTGCATGAGAAAGCAGTGGCTGCTGACTTAGTTTCAGCCTGTGGGATCCCGAGCAGAGGACCCAACTTCGCCGTGCCCAGACTCCCAAACTGTGGATGCTCCTGAGAGGATGAATCTCTGTTGTTTGAAGTCGCTAAATTTTTATTAATTTGTTATGCAGCGAGAGCAAAGGAGTATAGTGATATAAATTACGCTGTCTCATTTAGAAGTTAGATGTATGTAGCTATAGTCAGTTTAGGTTTTAAATAATTTCTTCTCTCTGCTTTTTAAACTTTAAAGTCTTATTCTTAAAGGGCTGAACCTGTGTTCCTGAATCCTAGCTCTGGGCCGTCTGGACTCCTCAGGGCCTCCTCCTCCCATGTGCGGATCTTGTGGCTTCAGAGACTTTTGTCAGGTTCTGGGGCAGCCCACGATTGACTTCCACTCATGCCCCTTCCAGAAGGCTCTTCAGCAGATTTGGATTTAGGTTCTGTTTGACTTTCAGAAGGCTGCAAAGTTAACCACTTCTAATATAAAAAAATTTACATTGAGAAATTGTGCAGCCTTTTTTTTTTTTTTTTTTTTTTTTTTTTTTTTTTTTTTTTTTGACGCAGGCTTGCTCTGTCGCCCAGGCTGGATGGAGTGCGTTGGTGTGATCTTGGCTCACTGCAACCTCTGCCTCCCGGGTTCAAGCAATTCTCCTGCCTCAGCCTCCCCAGTAGCTGGGATCACAGGCGTGTCCCACCATGCCTGGCTAATTTTTGTATTTTTAGTAGAGACGAAGTTTTGCTGGTCTCGGACTCCTGAGCTCAGGTGATCTGCCCACCTTGACCTCTCAGAGTGCTGGGATTACAGGCGTGAGCCATCGCGCCTGGCCCTGACAAGTAATAATTGTGCAGTTTTTAAAGGTAAAGTCAGACTTTCCTCACTGAAGCCTGACTGTGAGCCCGGGGCCCCGTCATCCCCCAGTCTGGTCGCTTTTCCCCAGCTGGTCGGGGAGAGAGGACTCACCTCACCTAGCGGGTAAATCCTTGTCCGCCTGAAAAAGGATCAGAGGTGTGGCCCAGTCTATTACATGGCCACGACTCTGCGAGGTGCAACCGGACTCACAAATGGATTCTTTTAAGATCAGAGCTGTCCACGATCAGACACAAAATCTTCCCCTGCGTGAGCAACTCTCTGAATTGCCCCATCACAGCCAGAACAAGGGGCTGAAGGAAACAACTCCACAAAAACCGCATTTGACAAGTTGCTGAAAATAAAAAATAAGCCTCGGTCTGGGAAATGACAAAGACCTCAAACAGTCATTGTCAGGATATAATAAAGCTGAGATGGATGACGTCGCAGTGAAATTTTGGTGCGTGTCCCCGGCGCAGCACGTGAGGCGGCCTTGGGCCCATCCATCTCTCTTTCCCGGTTCCTGAAGACAGAGCATGAAAAATGGCCAGGGAGAGAATGAGTAAACATCACATCCTTCATTTCCCAAGAGCGCAGGGCTCTGGCTTGCTCTGATGCAGACCCAGATGAAGACAGGTGACCTGGTGAGGGAGAGGCAGAGGAGCTGCCCACACCCTTAGCTCCTCTGTGGGGCCCCAGAGGTTTCTGGGAGAAATGGCAAAAACAGATTCTGGGCCTGTGTGATGGACTTCAGTTTCGTAGCAGTGGTGCATTGGAGCTGTCTTTGCCCACTGTGGTGTCTCCTGACAGCTGATACTCTCCCCTCTAGAGCATCCTCGGCCCTGTGCACCCTGAGTAGCTGTCTGTTTTCTGGCCCGTTTAGCCCCACTGGGCTTCAAGTCTCTACGGCAGTAAACTTACTTCATCTCCAGCCCTAATGCCCAGGAGAGCCACTGGCATATAGTAAGTTCTTAAGAAATGATTGTTTAATGAAGGAGGTGACTGCAGGAGGAACAGTGGGGATTGTCCATTCAGGCCCTGAAATGCACGTGTGTGTGGGGTGCAGCATGCATAGCAAAACGGACCATTTCAGCCACATTACAGTGTACAGTCCTGTGGCATTCGGGACACTCGCATGGTTGTGCAGCCATCACCACCATCTGCTAAATTTTGGATATGTGTCCCCGCCCAAATCTCACGTGGAAATGTAATCTCCGGTGGAGGTGGGGCCTGGGGTGGGAGGTGTGTTGGTCATGAGGGCGGATCCCTCATGGCTTGGTGCTGTCCTTGCAATAGCGAGTGAGCGTTCGGGAGATCTGGGGCATCCCGATGACACGTGGGGCACCCCCTGATTCCCTGCCTTGCTTCTGCTCCGGCCCTGTGACGTGCAAGCTCCTGCTTCACCCTCTACCACGAGTCAAAGCTTCCTGAGGCTTCCCCAGAAGCAGATGCTACTATATTTCTTGTTCAGCTTGCAGAACCATGACCCAGTTAAGCCTCTTTTCTTATAAATTATCCAGTCTCAGGGGTTTCATCACAGTAATGCAAGCGTGGCCTAATCCACCATCCAACTCCAGAACTTTTCTTAACTTCCGAAACGGAAACTCTGTCCCCCTTAAATACTCACTCCCCATTTTCCCCTTCCCCAACCCCAGCAACTTGGAATCTACTTTTGTTTCTGCGAACTTGGTGATGCTCGGGACCTTGTAGAAGTGGAATCATACAGTCTTTGTCCTTTTGTGTCTGGCATGTTTCATTTAGCAGGATGTCTTCAATGTTCATCCACGCTAAAGCATGCGTTGGAATTCCCTTCCTCTCTGAGGCCGAGGAGTATTCGGTCATGGGTTGAAATGCACCGTGTGAGCTGTCTGAATGGGATGAGAAGGTGGGGGCGTCGCTGACCTCAGGGGTATTCTGAGCAGGTGGGGCTTTGCGCCGAGCTCGCCTAGGTTCGAATTGTGCTCTTCCTTTTGTTCCGGCAAATCGTGGTGCTCTCTGAGACCTGAGAAATGGGAGCAGAGGCTGGTATACCACCTGGCGCCACTGTGAAGATCCGACAATGGCTGCAGAGCAGACTAAAGGGAGCTATTTTTGCCATGAAAGGAGGGAAAGCTGGGATTGGCCATTTTGGACTTTGCTGATACAAAGAACGGAAGGCCCCTGAAGCGGGACCTGCTGTTGTATTTCCAGCTGCAGGCGGACTTCCAGCTCCAACTAGAGCCCCTGGTGTCTGTCCTTCTCCACCTCTGTGCTCCCCACAGCACTGTTGGGATCGGCTCCTGTGGACCCCCCTCAGTGTCCGGTGAATGTCCCAGGTCTGCCTATTTCTCATCGGGGGCCAGACAGTGGCAACTCTTAGTGATGGGGCGTTTGGGCTAAATTAAAACCAGTGACCTGCAAATGAAGGGCCCCAAATCCCATTATCCGCTCCACAGCCATCTCGCCCTCTCTCTCTTCTCTCCCTTTTAGGTTGGGGCCTGTCAACAGCCATTAGGGTTGCTTGGTTATGAATCTGTCACTTGGCTGGAAACGCGGCTTCATTTTCAGCAGACTGAATTTGTCTCCGCATTTGTGAAAGTTATTTTTTTTTAAAGTAATTGCCCGTTTTACCCCCATTCTTCTTGTCTGTGTTGTGAATGTTCTTATTTAAAGTGAAACCGGGGAGCTATTGTTAGCCAAGGGATAGATCAAGGGACCATAGAAATGTGTCAAAATATGCCATGACAAATCTAGGTTATTTTTCTGCAAAGATATTTTTCAGGCCTGGATTGAAAGTCAAACGGAGCTTCAAAGTGTACCACGTTCAAAGTGTTTTCATGGTCTTTGATGAGAGGCGGTGCATTCATCCGATCCGACGGGCGGCTTGGCATTGGATGATGGGGGCTGGCATGCAGATGGGCCTCTGTGGAGTCCAGGCTGCTTCCCTGGGGAGGGTGAGAGCCACCACGGGTACAGACCAGGGGGTAGGGAAAAAGTAGGCCTGCTTTGACAAGTCAGGGCCAATCGTGATGAGGGGGTGGCCCAGGACACAGAGATGCTGGGCTGCAGACCAGCTCTGTGGCTGTGCCTCTGCCTGACTTTGGGCAAATGCCCTTCCTTCCTAGGCCTCAGTCCACATCTGTGAAATGGGTGGCCTGGGTTTCACGAGTGCTGGAATCTGGCAGACTCTAGACTTCTCTGTTTCCTGGTGAGCCTCTGGGGGCTGGTGAGGTGCAGGTGGCTCTGTGACCCCTGCTCTCCAGTCTGGATCTTTATTCCAAGACTGCTTCTTTCTGCAGGAAAAACTGGGCTTCCTGTTGGAGACTTGGTCCTCGAGGAGGCCTTTAGGGAGGTGCATGGGCCCGTGGAGGGGCTGGGGTTCTCTGGGTGCCTCTCCCACTGCAAGGGTCCTGGGTCTGGGGCTGTGTGCTGGGTGTAGCTCCTAGAGGGTTTTCAAACAAACATATATTTTGAGTCATTCTGTGTTTAAATTTATTTATTTATTATTTATTTATTTTTGTTTTTGTTGTTTTTTGAGATGCGAGTCTCACCCTGTTGCCCAGGCTGGAGCATTTCGATCTCAGCTCTCTGCAACCTCCACCTCCCAGGTTCAAGTGATTTCCTGCCTCAGCCTCCTGAGTAGGGATTATAGGTGCCTGCCACCATGCCCAGCTAATTTTTGTATTTTTAGTAGAGACAGACGGGGTTTCACCATATTGGCCAGGCAGGTCTTGAACTCCTGATCTCAGGTGATCCACCCACCTCGGCCTCCCAAAGTGCTGGGATTACAGGTGTGAGCCACTGTGCCCAGCCTGTGTTCAAATTTAAAAGTAACTTTCTAACTTTAAAAAATTAAGTCAAAGTCTTTCTTTCTTTTGAAAAACAGGCTGGTGTGGCCACACTAGACCTGTATTCCTCCGTGTTTCCAATCACCTGGATCTGAGAAGTGGCTGGCCTCTTGCTTTCTTTTTTTTTTTTTTTTTGGCGGAGGTATAGGGTCTTGTTCTGTCACCCAGGTTGAACTGCAGTGGCATGATCATAGCCCATTGTAGCTTCAAACTTCTGGGCTTAAGCCACCCTCCCACCTCAACCTCTTGAGTAACTAGGACTATAGGTATGCACTGCCATGTGGCTAATGTTTTAATTAATTTTTTTTTTTTTTTAAGAGACAGAGTCTCACTATGTTGCCCTGGCTGGTCTAGAACTTCTGGCCTCAAGCCATTCTCCCGCCTTGGCCTCCCAGAGTGCTGAAGTCACAGACATGAGCCACCCAGCCTAGCTGATCCCTTTCAACAGGGCATGCACTCAGGTTTGCCACAATCACCAGTGCTCCCTATAGCACCCCAACGGTGAGCCCACGTCTGTTGCTGTTTTTCACTAACCCTGGGCTGTTTGTCTGGCTCTGTGGGCATTTGAGTTTTCAGCCCTGTGTGGTGGAGTGTGGTTAAGGTTGGTCACCCTGGAGTCCAATGACCTGAGTCTAGACTCTAGTTCTACTAACAGCCAGTCAGGGGACTGTGGGCCGGCCACTAGGTCTTCATGTGTGCAATGGCTACAATGCTTTCAACCCTAGAGAGTTACAGGGAGCATCAGCAAGATAATAATTCATGTGAAGAAGTAGGGTTAGTCTGCTTGTCACATGGTGATAGTAATATTGCTATGTATTATAATGATAGCAACATTATATACACAATAACAATATAACATATAATAATTGTAATACAACAACAACAGCCAGCATGAGTAGCGTGTTTCCTAGGTAGGCACTGTTCTAAGTGTTGACACATGGCAATGCATTGAATCCTTATAACATACCATTGATGCAGAGCCTATTATTGGCATCATCTCCCCATTTTACAGATGATGAAACTGAGGCCCAGAGAGGTTGAGATGCCTGACTATCATCCACTAGAAAGTGGCAGAGCTGGGATTTGAATGCAGGCTGTCTGGCACTCAGCTGTGTGCCTTCAGTACACCACCAGGCCAACATTTGCTGCAGATCTAAGGCTTGATGCCATCCCCAGGGAGAAGCCAAGCTCAGTCTTCCTGCAGCTTTAGTGAGTCTTGGATGTTGGTCTCTCTGGACAATCTTGAATGAGCTGGGACTGGGTGGAGTGCGGGGGCTTGTAAAGCAGCAGAAACTTGGGGATGCTTGGAGAAGCCTGCTGAGACCCTGAGTAACTTTGATCTTCTGCAGAAGCCCCGGCTCTTGTTCCCACTGGCCCCCACACAGGGCCATCTGGCCTCTGTTCCAGCCAGGCCCCCCAGCCCCTGACAGCATCCTCAATGATAACACAATCAGGTGATTGCTGTTGTCTATGGGAACTTCCAGCAGGATGCACCGATTGTGATCCTTGGATTTCCAACCTGCTGTTGCAACTTCCTATCAGAGCTCCTCTTGCCAGGAACAAAGCGGCAGCCATCCGCTGGCGAGCTGGGCTAATCCTGTTAAACAATTCACAGATCTGACGCCAGGCACGCTTTTTGAAACCTGAGGGTACGTACTAGAAGTCGAGTGCGAGTCTCGCGTTGCTTTCAGAGGCTTGCCGCACCCCCAGGGCTGAAGGGGTGGTGAGAGAGCTGGGCAGACAGCAGAGCTTGCGTGCAACTTCACTGGCTGGATTCCTGCTCACTGTGAGCGAGCACTTCTGCTTTCCCCATTGAAGTGCAGGAAAGAGACAGCACATGAAAGGGAGAGGTTGCCCCTCGCCTCTCAGCTGAGGCCCCTTCCTCCCAAGCTCGCACAGAGATAGCCCTGCACATTCTGGTCGCTCTGCCCAAGGCCAGCTGGAAAGAAGAGGAGTCTGGGCCAGGTCCCTGAGTGCCTGGGGAGGTGTGGCCCAGTGTTTAGACAGGCAATCCGGGCTGAACTGAGCTGGACCAGAGCTTTCTCTGTGGCTTTGGGCCTGGGCCTTGCCTTGCTGGCCTCAGTTTCTTCATCTGTTGAATGGGATGGTAGTTGTGCCGATCTCCTGGGGCGGTGAGGAGGTCTGGAGTGTCAGGTGTCCCCCAGCAAAAGCATGGAGCCTCAGGGTGTGCGATAGAAAAGTGAGGGAGTAGCAGAGGTGTCTAGTTCATCATCCCAGATAATACTGGCTCTTAACTCGGAGGAGTAGGGCTCCATGGGGGCTCTTAGAAAGGGGCACTCAACAGAGACATGAAATTCTAACTAAATGACCAGGGGTTTGTGAGCCTTGTGCAGCCTGAGAGCCCCCAGAATATGCTGGAGATCCTTTTTTTTTTTTTTTGAGACAGAGTCTTGCTCTGTCAACCAGGCTGTGGTGCAGTGGTGTGATCTCAGCTCACTGCAACCTCTGCCTCCTGGGTGTAAGTGATTCTCCTGCCTCAGCCTCCCAAGTAGCTGGGATTGCAGCTACTCAAATTTTTGTATTTTTAGTAGAGACAGGGGTTTTGCCATGTTGGCCAGGCTGGTCTTGAACTCCTGACCTCAAGTGATCCACCTGTCTCAGCCTCTCACAGTGCTGGGACTACAAGCACATGCTACCATGTCTGGCTAATTTTAGTATTTTTAGTAGAGATGGGGTTTTACCATGTTGGCCAGGCTGTTCTCGAACTTTCAGCCTCAAGTGATCTGCCCACCTCAGCCTCCCAAAGTGCTGGGATTACCGGTGTAAGCCACTGCGCCCGGCCCTGGAGATCTTGTGGGTGCCCAGGGAGACATCCTGATACCCTCAGTCCCACCTGTTGAATGTCCCAGTCATGGAGCCAGAGCCTCACCTATTCGGCCCTCCCTTTTCAGGCAAGGTTTTGATTCTTGTTCAAGCACATCCTATGCTCCATGAATTCTGATTCTCATAACAGCCGTAAGGGGGACATATTCTTATTATTCCTGCTTTCAGATGAGAAGACAGAGACTGAGAGGGTACAGAATCTGCTCGGGGTGATTCCTGTGGCTGGGAAGGCTCAGAGCTGGGAGATGGCGCTAGCAATACCCCTCAGAGCCCACATCTGCGAACACCACGGAACCCTGCCTGCCAGGCCCAGCCAGCCTGGCCGCGTGTCCCAGGCATTAAATCAGTGTCTGTTGAGTTAAAGTTTTCCTGGCTGTTGGGAGCTAACTCCACTCCTCTCCCTTTGGAGCTTTTGTCTCTCACTGGCTGTGCCTGAAGCCTTTGCCTCTGGTTCCTGGGAGGTGTGGGGTTCTCCTGTGGCTGCAGACACCGGGCACCTCAGCATGGCATGACATAGTGGGACTGGACGTTTCACAGCCAAGCCCTGATGCTTCAGTCATGTTGCCTCTCTGGGCATTTAAACTCATTCCCAGAACAATTTCTATGAAGCTTTTGAAAGTTGGAAACAGGCTGGACCACCATAAAATTAGTTCAGGCGGAAAGAGAGCCTCGGACTTCTCTTTCCCCTTTAGAAGCGATTTTCTTGTTTGAGGGGAAGAGAGAGGCTTGGAACATCCAGGTCAGCCTGTTCTTTGGGAAGTTTTACAAAAGGCCAGAGGCATGTTCTGAAGAAAGCAACCAAGTCGCAAGTCTTGTCTCCGTGTGGTGAGCTCTGAGCCACTTGGAGAAGATCAGAGACCACTGCATTTGTTCCTTGGCCTGGAAAGGCTCAAAGCCAAGGCCAGCAAAAGTGATCTCATCTCCAAAAATGTCCATCAGAATCAGGATGGAGCTGCGTCAGGCAGCGGGAGGCAGGATGAGGGGCTGGTGACCACTTTGTGGGGGGCCCACTCGCCTCCGCTTCCATCCAGCCTGGGGTCCCCTCCTCCTCTTAACCTGGCCGTGGGGAGGGCCAGGAGGCGGAGCTGGTTTGGACAGTGGCCAGGGTGGTGGGTTGGGGGGTAATGGCTCTCTTGTAGCTGATGCCAAACCCTTGTTCTTTTGCCTGGTCTCTTCTGCCACCAAGCCCCGTGTGTCTGTCCCTGAAGGCAGTCTCAGTGCTGGGGCTTGAAGGGAGCTTCCCCTCAAGATGAAACCCTGTCTCTTGGCCTTGTCTTCCATCCATTGAGCCTGCTTGGATGCAGTAAATCAATGAATGACCCTAGTGTTTGCTGTCCCGGGTGAGCCGACAACCATGGGTCATGGTTTCTGGGGAGGACCAGGTGCTCTGAACAGGGAGCCCTGGGCCTCCACCCCATCTCGGTTTGGGTTTCCCAAGAGCTGACATTGAGACAAGGCTGTGAGCATGAACACTGATGTGGAAGCCGATTCCAGGAGGCGTCTACGGGAACAGGGGCATGAGACAGGGCCTGGAAGGAGATGATGAATGGTGTGATAAGTTGAGGCCATCAGGGCTCAGTCCCTCTGGGGACCAGAGCAGCGCAGTGTAGAGCAGTGTCCTGAAGCCCCAGGGACCAGTGCAGATGCTGGTCCTGCAGGTCTGGGGTGGCCTGAGTTCTGCATTTTTAACAAGCCCTGGGGCAATGCAGGTGCTGTTGGTCCGAGGTCCACACTGACTGGAACGCACCTCAGAAGTACTGCGCTGTTGGGGTTGAAATGTGTCCTCTGAAACATACGCTGAAGTCCTCACACTCGGTGCCTGGGACCTCATTTGGAAATAGAGTCTTTGCAGATGTGATCCAGTTAAGACAAGGGCTTACTAGGTTAGGGTGGGCCCTGATCCAATGACTGGTGTCTCCTTTCAAGAAGAGGAGAGGAGATAGTCATGGAGGGAAGATGGCCGTGTGAAGAAGGCAGAGATTGGAGTGATGTTGCCATAAACTGAGGAATGCCTGGAGCTGCAGGAGCCCAGAGGAAGCCAGGAAGCATCTTCTCTAGCGCCTGCAGAGGGAGCCTGGCCAGCCTACACCTTGGTTTCTGACTTCTGGCCTCCAGAGCTGCAAGATACTCACTTTCTGTTGTTTTCAGCTACCCAGTTTGTGGTGACTTGCTGCAGTAGTCCCCAGAGACCAGGACGCCAGCCCAGGGATGAGGTTGCTGGTCCTGGGGGTGTCAACGTGCTGGCACATCCAGTTTGACCCTGGAGTGGGCAGAGGTGTGGGCAGAGGGGGCAGATGTGGGCAGGTGTGGGCAGAGGTGGCAGGTGCAGGCAGAGGTGGCAGGTGCTGGCAGGGGGCAGGTATGGGCGGAGATAGCAGGTGTGGGCAGAGGTGGCAGGTGTGGACAGGGGGACAGGTGCTGGCAGGGGGGCAGGTGCTGGCAGGGGTCACGTGTGGCTACAGGGGGCAGGTGTGGGCAGGTGAGAACCTTTGGGTGGTTTCCCAGAAGGAGTCAGCACTGAGGGGAGGGGGGTGGGCCCTTTGAGCCGTTGCTCCCATCCTGCTTAAGGTGGGCCAGGCCCTCTCCTAGAGAATGAAGGGCTTGGTGTCCTGGTCAGGGCAGTGGATGGGGCAAGGACGGGGATGCTGACAGCTGGGGCCAGGACAGGGCTGAGTGGTTGGAAGGAGGTGCCCCACCCACTTGCCCTGCACATACATGCTGCCCACACCTCCCTGGCTGGTGGGAGGGCTGCCGTGGGGAGGGTTGGGGCAGCAGGGGACCTGGGAGGAGCGGGGGTTTGAACCCAAGGGCCCTGGCTTGACTCCCACCTCCCCTGCTAACTTGCATCTCTGAGCCTCAGTTTCCTGGCAGCACGCGAGTGCAGTGACACAGGCTGTGGGACTGAGGGCCAGGGATGGTGCCCATCTTTGCATAGGACTGGGCCTGGCCTGGGGGAGAGGGCTCATTGGCAGAATGAAGGATGAAGTGGGATAACCTCCTGGGAGCTGGCAGTAGGGCAGAGCCTCTTCCTGAGTTCCCAGCCCAGCACTCTGGGGAAGACAAGCTCCCAGGGATAGCCTGGCAGTCCACCGGGACGCCTCTGCCACCTCCTGGCCCAGGTAGACTCTGCTTCCTCCAGCTTCCTGTTCCCCTGACATTTCAGCCCCAGATTTCTGGAAGCGCTTTTGAGAGGCAGATGTTTGCCAGTCTGCCTGTGCTATTGATTTAGGTCTTAGTGAGGCTCGCCTTTACAATGATTAATATTTGATTTGCACCCTGAGTTTGTCCTGTTTCTGATCTCTTTCGAACTCATTAAATCTTCTTTAATGGAGCCTCTAACTTTATCCTTTGGAACTTACCTCCAGAGGCAGCTCCTGACTCCCTTCGTTGGCTTCTGACCCATTTATTTGCTGTTTGAAAAAAGAAGCACACATTTGGCTGGAAGTCGTCCTGGAAGGCTGCTGCCAGAGGGTGGTGTGGCTTGTTAAACGGTATAGCTGCCCTGCCACGCCACCGTGGGAGCTTCTTCCTCTAATTGAATGTACTTGTGCCAAAAGAGTCAGGTCCCGTTGCCAGAGGTTGGGCAGACTTTAGCTTGCAGACGGCTGTTTCCAGGGTGGGTGATGGTCAGGGGTCTTGGGCTCTCAGGGCTGGCAGAGGTCTCAATGAGCAGCTGAGCCAGTAGTGAGCCCACTTTGCGCTGGTCGTAGGCAGGAGCGTGGTTAGAAATGTTAGCCCCTCAGGCAAGACTGAGAATGATGACAGAGCTGACTTCTGGGGAGGAGCGAGTGCATGCTGGATCCTTCGCCAAGCATATAAAGTGGCAAGTGCTTCCTATTCATTTTCACATCCGACCCACCTGACACTCCTGGGAGGCAGAATTCCCATTTTAGAGATGGGAAAACTGAGGCTGCACACCAGGCACAGGGGACTCAGCAGCTTGGAGGAAGAGTCCGGATTTGCACCAAGGCGGTCTGAGCCCAGAGGGTGCTCTGCTGCCTCTATACTACAGAGCACTCTTGCTTCTGCCTCCAAGGGTGGAGGCCAGGGTGCTGGGAACCATCCCACAGCACATGAGATGGCCCCACCATGAAGAGCTCTCACCCCCAGGGTGCACGGTGGAGGAACCCTGCCCTAGCGGGACCAGCCCCGACCTTGGATGGCCTGTCTGCATGCTGACAGTCCCACTTGTGGTCTCTAGGAGTCTCCAGATTTGTTAATTCCAGAAGTCTGGATACTGCCAAGTATTGGGTTTATCTGTAGAAGGATGGTAGGTTTTATATCCAAGAGGGACTAAAAGAGGCAGCTTTTGTTGAGGGCAGAATGTGCCGTCTGCCTGCACCGAGGCACAGAAATGATGCTATGCAGTCAGAGGGGACCTCGCATGGGCTGAGTCCATCTATAGGAAACGTCCAGTAGAGACAAATCTGCAGAAACAGGGAGGAGATTAGTAGCCGCCCAGGGGTGAGAGTGGGTGTGAGGGGGTTAGGGGTCAACGGTGAAGGCATCGGGAAATGGGCTGAACTCCAGCCCCTGCCTTGCAGCGGCTGCTCGGGCGAGGAAATGCCTGAAGCTGGAACGCAGGAAGCGTCTGCTTCAGCCCAGTTCAGCTTCTGAGTTTTCTCCCTTCTTCTGTGTTCTGCACTTTCTATTACATAGTTTACTTTATATTTTTATGACGGCATTAGAATGATCAGTGCTTTTTCCCCTTTTTCTGTGTTTTCTGATTTTTGTAATATGCACTTTTATAATACAAAGCGGGGATCTAATGAAAAGTAAATCCCAAACCCTCTTTCCCCTGCAAACAGACAAAGCACAGAAAAAACAGGAGAGTAATACTTGACTCCCCACTCCCCAAGCACTGGGTTTAAGAAGCTGGAGGGTGGGCTGCAGGGGCCACTGGGGACAGAGCAAAGGCCACTGACCCTCCTGCCCTCTTGTTGGGGGAAGCACCTTTTCTCTCCCTCCTCCAAGCCTCTTCTACAGAAGTGGTCCAGCAGCCACCATAACCTGGAGTGTGGCTGCCCCATCTGGGCCATCCTGCTCAGTAGGCCTCCCGTTTCCCTCCTCGGGCTGGGCCTTGGCTACCAGTTGGCCCAGTCCTCCTGTGAGTGGGGCTGAGGCCATGATTCAGAGCAGGGGGAAGGAGGAAAAAGTGTACGGTGGTCTGAGTCTGAGCTGTGTCCTCTGGCTCGGCCTTCCTTATGTTTTGTATGTTAGTCTTTGCCTGGGATGGAGGGTGTGGGTGCGCAGCTGGCCTTGTCTCCCCTTGGCTGAGTGAGGTCCATTTCTGCCCCAGCTGCAAGTGTGGGATGCCTGTGCTGCTTTCTGTTGTCCCTGGATGGAGTGAGAAAGAAAACTCAGGCAGAGTCAGGGAGTGTATTAGTCCATTCTCAAGCTATTTAGAAATATCTGAGACTGGGTAATTTATAAAGAAAAGAGGTTTAATTGACTCACAGTTCTGCATGGCTGGCGAGGCCTCAGGAAACTTACAATCATGGTGGAAGGTGAAGCAAACACGTCCTTCTTCACATGCTAGCAGGAAGGAGAAGTGCCAGGCGAAAGGGGGAAAAAGCCCCTTGCAAAACCATCAGATCTCATGAGAGCTCACTCACTATCACAAGAAGAGCATGGAGATAATCGTCCCCATGATTAAATTACCTCCCACCATATCCCTCCCACAACACGTGGGAATTATGGGAAGTACAATTCAAGATGAGATTTGGGTGGGGACGCAGCCAAACCATATCAGGGAGGGAGGGTGTGGGCTGACTTAGAGAGGGTAGCGGGAGGAACTCCTCTGATGAGGTGACATTGAGCAGGAAAATTTATACCCGTTAATGAGAAAAACTCTGAAAAATAAGAATGGTGGGGAATTTTCTCAATTTGACAAAGGTCATCTGCAAAAAACCTGTAGCTAACCTGACACCTAATGGTGGAAGACAATGCTATCCCTGTAAGATCAGCAAGAAGGCAAGGATGTCCACTCACCACTTACTTGACTAAGCGCTAGAAATTCTAACCAGGACTATCAGGTAAGACAAGTAATTAAAAGACATACTGATGGGAAAGGAAGAAATGAAGCTGTCCCTGTTTGCAAATGATATCATCTATGTGGACTATTCCAAGGAATCTACAAAAAATATCCTAGAACTAGTAAATGGGTTCATCAAGTTTGCAGGATACAAAAGAAACGTAAAAAAACCCATTGTATTTCGATATACTAGCAATGAATACATGGACACCAAAATTAAAAACACTATGCTATTTACAACTGCTTAAAATGAAATATTTTGCTACAAGTGTAACAGAGTGTGTATAAGATTGTATGTTTATTTAATTTTATTTATTTATTTGAGAAAGGGTCTCTCTCTGTCACCTAGGCTGGAATGCAGTGGTGTGATCGTGGTTCACTGCAGCTTTGACCTCCTGGGCTCAAGGGATCCTCCTACCTCATCCTCCTTAGTAGCTGGGACTACAGGTGCATGCCACTATACCTGGCTAATTTTTTAAATTTTTTATAGAGGCAGGGTCTTGCTATGTTGCCCAGGCTGGTCTTGAACTTTTGGCCCCAAGTGATCCTTCCGCCTCAGCCTCCCAAAGTGCTGGGATTACAGGCATGAGCCACCAAGCCCTGCCAGGACTGCATGTTTACTAGTACATAATTCTGATCAAAGAAATAAAAGAAGATCTAAATACATGGAGAAATATATTTTGTTCATTTATCGGAGGGCTCAACATAGTAAAGATGTCATTTTCCCCTAAATTGATGCACTAGTTTTACCCAATTCCTATCAAAATCTCAGCAAGATTTTTTTTCGTAAATATGAGTAAGACTATTCTAAAATTTATTTGGAAAGACAAGAGAACTTGAATAGCTAAAACAAATTCGAAAAAAAAGAATAAAGTGGAAGGAATCAATCTATATGATTTCAAGACTTATTTTATGGCTGCCATGAACAACACTGTGTTGCAGTGGTGAAGGAAAGACATATAGATCGAGAACCCAGACACAGACTTGCACAAATATGCCCAACAGATTTGACGAAGGTGCAAAAGCAATTAAATGGAGAAAAGACAGCCTTTCAGCAAAGGGTTCCAGAGCAACTGGCCATTCATAAGGCAAACAAATTGAACCTTGAACAAAATCTCACACCTTATGCAAAAATTAGCTAAAAATGGATCATGAACCTAAATGTAAACTATAAAACTTAGGAAAAAACCTAGGACAAAAGCTTTGAGATATAGGGCCAGGCAAAGAGCTCTTAGACTTCATTCCAAGAAGCATAATCCATAAAAGGAAAAATGGACAAGTTGGGATTCATCAAAATAAAAACTTTTGCTCTGCAAGAGACCCTGTTAAGAGGCTGAAAATACAAATTACAGAGTGGGAAAGAATATTTGCAAACCACATATTTGACAAAGGACTAGTATCTAGAATATATAAAGAACACTCAAAATTCAATAGAAAAAAAGCAAGTCATTCAACTAGAACATGGCATGAATGAGTGAAAAGGCATGAACAGACATTTCCCCGAAGAAGATATATGGATGGCAAATAAGCACATGAAAAGATGTTCAAGTTAGCTATCCACCAGGAGAATGCAAATTAAAATCATACTGAGATATTCTTAAATATCTGTCAGAATGGCTAAAATAGGGAAAAATTGACTATAACAAAAGCTGGTGAGAAGGTGTCCAAACAGAATTCCTCATACACTGCTGGAGGGTATATAAAATATTATAGCCATTGTAGAAAATAGTAGTTTCTTAAAAATTAAAGAAGAAACATGCAATTACCATATGACCTGGTGACTGCACTCCTGGGCATTTATCCCAGAGAAATGGATACTTGTGTTCACACAGAAACCTGCATACAAAAGTCTATAGCAGCTTTATTTGTAATAGAAACTGAAAACAACTAGACATCCTTGAATAGTCTGTGGTTTAGCAAACTGTAGCACACCAAAACCATGGAATACTACTCAGCAATAAAACTATTGATGTGCGGGGCAACCCGCATGAATTTCCAGAGAATATCATGGAATGAAGAAAGCCAGCCCCAAAAGGAACAAAGCAAGGATGCCCACTCTCACCCCTTTTATTCAGCTTAGTGCTGGAAATTCTAGCCAGGGCTATAAAGTAAGAAAAGGAATGAAAAGACATACGGATTGGAAAGAAAGAAATGTAGCTATTCCTGTTTGCAAATGATATCATCTATGTAGAATTTTCCAAGGAATCTTAAAAAAATTCTCCTAGAACTAGTAAATGACTTCAGCAAGGTTGAAGGATACAAAAGAAACATCTATACAAAACATCCGTACAAAAGAAACATGCTGTATGGTTCCATTTATGTAATTGTATTAGTCTGTTTTCACACTGCTATAAAGAAATACCGGAGAGTGGGTAATTTGTAAAGGAAAGAGGTTTAATTGACTTGTGGTTCCACCCAGCTGGGGAAGCCTCAGTAAACTTACAGTCATGGCGGAAGGCAAAGGGGAAGTGAGCACCTTCTTCACAAGTCGGCAGGAGAGAGAAGAGAGCACATGAAGGAGGAACTGCCAAACACAAAACCATCAGATCTTGTGAGAACTCACTATCACTAGAGCTGCATGGGGTGATAGTGAGTAACCACCTCCATGATCCAATCACCTCCTACCAGGTCCCTCCTTCGACACGTGGGGATTATGGGGATTACCATTTGAGATGAGATTTGGGTTGGGACACAGACCAAACCACATCAGTAACAAAATTCTAGAAATGGAGAACAAATCAGCGACTGCCAGGTGTTAAAGAGGGGTTGGCATGGGCAGGAAGTGGGTGTGGCTATGAAAGGGTTGCGGGAGGGACCCTGTGGAGGCAGAATGTTCTGTATCCTGGCTATATCCATGTCAATATCCTGTTTGTAATATTGCACTACAGTTCTGCAAGATGCTACCACTGGAGGAAACTGAGTAAAGGGTCCATGGATCTCTCTATATTATTTTTTACAACTGCACTTGAATCTATAATTATCTTAAAAGTTTAATGAAAGTTACATTTCGAAGGCAGTTTATGTAACTACATAATAACTTTGTATGCAGCATTAGTGCTTATATATAGTAAGTGCTAAATAAGGATGTGTTGACTCTTCAAAAAGCTATTGGGAGGCACCTCCCATGACTAATATTCCATGCTGGCCAGAGGGAAGAGTCAGCAGGGCAGGGCCCAGCCATAGGGTCCCTGGATGACCCCACTGCAACATGTCTCCGGGCTTCTTGGAGCATCGAGTTGGTCCTGAGCTCCAGGTGGAAGATCAAGGGAGAGAATGCCCCAAAGGAGATAAATGGGGACTGGGACCCTGGTCTGTTCTCGGGGTACCCTGCTTAGTCCTGGGTACTGATAGGGGACTTTGACAATTTTGAGGAAGGAGACTCTGAAGCGTGCACTCCCTGCCAGGTGGGGCCCAGGGCAGAGTCCAACTTGCCTAGGCCAGCGGGTGGCCACTATGGTCACCTGCAGAAGCACAAGGGATCCTCACCCGATGTGATTCTGATGTCAGGGTTGCTGATGCCCTCGCCCTCTGCCTGACACAGACCCCACGAGGGGTGAGAGTTCCCACGCGGGCAGAAGCTGGTGTGGTTCGAGTCTCCCACCAGCGCCAGGTTTCTGCTACAGCTTGCCCGGGTGCGGGGAGCAATCAGAGTTGTCCGCAAACATCACCAAGTGGAGTCAGACCCTCAGTACAGTGGTCCTGCTGAGGACCCATCTGGTCTCCCCGTTTTGCCTTCTTCCCCTCAGCAGGTTTTGTTATGCTGTGTCCTCTAGGGGAGGCCATCCCTGCACCATCCCTGCAGGTTCTGGGGCGAGGCCTGGCTGTGGCGCCCCTTCCTGTCCCTGTGTTCTTTGTGATGATGCTGCTTAGCTGCTGGACTCCAGCACTGGTGCCTCATCTGCCCTCCCCTCACAGCATTTCCTCTGTTGGGCTTCCGGCTGTTCTGTGTCTCCTCCTCCTTTTAGAGCCTGGGAAGCCCCCCCAAAAGCGGCTGGTGGGAGGAAGGGGGAAAGCTTGGGCCTGGGTACCCAGATGTAGTCAAGGACTCCCTGACCTGCTCGGTGCTACGAGGGTTGCTCCCTGTGCTGGGCATGTGTCTGTGACTCCCTGTGTCTCCTGGACACAGGAGATCTGGCCCTGCCCACTGGGAGCCTGTATGCTTCTCTGAGGCAGGAGCTCCCAGGGAAGAATGGAAGGGTAGTTTGTGGTTCTGTCCTAGCAAGGCTGGCATTGCACAGCTGCCTGTCTCAGGAGGAGACCAGGAGTAACTGGCGGGACGAGTGAGGCCAGGAAGTCCTCCTAAAATCTCTCCCCAAATGGCCATACTCATCATTTTAGAAACTTTCAGAGGCTCTTCCTGCATGTAAAGAAGACTCCAGAAGCGTACTCCTCCCCAGACCATGGGGACTGCATCACCCGGCCTCTCTGCACCAGTCTCCTCAACTCTCCTCATCCTGGGCTCTGGCTGCCCTGGCCTTGCCAGTCTACACTGGCTCTGAGACCTCAGCCTGGCCCTTCTTCTGCTGGAATGAGCTTTATCTTCTGGAAACAACTGTGGTTGTGCAAGTATTGCTCACAGTATTGTTTGTACTAAATGGGGGCAGCTGGGAGCCGTCCCTTGTTTATGAATGGGGGCGGCTGCATTGTCACAGGGTGCCGTGCAGTTTCCCACAGGGACATTGTGTGAGGGGAACCCTGTTAGACACAGTGGTTGAGGTTTCTCAGGTGGCTTGGGCCGGGCACTCAGGACCCCAGGAGGGTGCATGCCGGTGAGCAGGACCACCCAGGAAGTGCTCACGGAGTCTCCTTGGCTGGATTTGGGCTGGGCCAGCCATGATGGGTCCTCTGAAGAGCAACCAGAAGGCAGAGCTGGGGCTCCAGGCTGCAGCAGGGCTCGTTCCCACTCTCAGGGTCAGGTCTACCCACAGCCAGACTGCAGAGGCTACGGATGAGAGCACCAGGTGTGAGGGACACCTCCCGTGTGAGGGGCATGAGGGCAGGCAGAACAGGGCCAGTTTGAGGGGCAGCCCCGGGCAGGAGAGGACAGAGCCACGCTGCACCGTGTGTGTGTGTGCATGCCTGTGTAGGTGCGTGTGTGTGTGTGCATGAGTGCTTCTGTGTATATGTGACTGTGCATATGTGTGTGTGTCCATATCTATATGTGTGCATGTGTGTTTATGTGTGTGTGTATGTATGTGAGAGCCTTTAGCACACAACTACCTTGCCCATTAGGAAACGTGGCCCTATTGGGATCTGGTTTCTGGTCCCCGTCAGCTTCCCTTTCTTGGTGAGGAACTGAGGTGGAGGAGGGATGAGGAGGAGAGCGCTTTCTTCCCCACATATTCAAGATATATTCAGGAGAAAAGGCATTTTGCCAAACAGGAAGAAAAGTATGAGCCCATTTTTAGAGAGCTCATTTTAGAAAAACAGCAATGAATGCTTAGGAAAATTACTGGAAGGATATACAAAAACATGTCAAGTGGTGCATTTGCAGTTATGGGATTTGGGGTAATTTTTATTCCCTTCTTTTGGCTTGTCTGCATTTTCTAACATTTCTACAATAAACATCTATTACTTTGTAATAACAACCAAAAAGTTATTTTAACAGTTGGCCTGGAGCTGTGACAAGCGTTCAGATGAGCCGCCTTCTGAGCGGCCGCCCGGGCGTGCTGTGTTCTCACTTCTGTGGGTGCCCAGAGATGGTGGGGGACGCTCGGCGGAGATAATAAGCAGCTTCCTTGAAGGTTTCTTGCTCCCACCTTCGTACTGCCATGGCATCGGAGTGTCTGTCTTTTTGGGGTGCGTGGGATTTGCTGGCCCTTCACGGTGGCACTTGTCACGGAACCCATTCACTCTCCCCAAGGCCCTAGAGCATAAGCTGGGGCTGGCTTCCACCCAGGGCTCGTGTGGCCTGGGGGTCCCGGCTCCGGCTCTGCAGCCTCTGGGCTCTCAGGTGTGTCCTTTGTTTCTCAAAGCCTGGGCTTAGGAGCAGTTATGATACAGGGCTCCTGGGCCATATGTGTGAGTGCCAGAGAGCAAACCTTTCAGAACTTCAGCTCCCTCATACATACACGAAGGAGATAATAATATCATCTACCACACAGGGCTGGTAAGAGATCGAGTGACGCGAGATGCATCTAAAGCACGTGGAATAGTTCCTGGCAAGAAGCAGGCACTAAATCAGTGTTTACTATTGTCATGATCGTCTGTGCCACAGGCATGTCGGCAGGCAAGATGACAGTCTCAAAGAAACCCATGTCTTAACCCCCAGGACCTGTGACTGTGTCAGGTTACATGTGCTGTGGTTTGAATGTCTCCCTTCCCAAACTCAGGTGCTGCCAATGTGATGTATGAGGAGGTGGGGCCTCAGCAGGTGATCAGGCTGTGGGGACTCCTCCCTTGTGAGTGGGGTCAGGGGCCCGGATAAAAGGCATGACCCTTGTGTCCTTCTGCCTCTTGCCGTGTGAAAACACCACGTTCCTTCCCTCCCCAGGATGCAGCCCTCACCAGACACCAAATGCAGGTACCTTGAACTTGGACTTCCAGCCTCCAGGACTGTGAGGAATACATGTCTGTTCTTTACACATTACCTGGTCTGTGGCATTCTGTTAGGCACAAACAGACCGAGGCATGTATTGGGGAGATTGAGGGCACACAAGGAATTCAGGTTGCTAATCAGCTGGCCTTAACATAGGGACGTGAGCATGGACTCTCTGGGTGTTCCCAGTGTGATCACCAGGGACCTGAAGAGTGGAAGAAGGAGGCAGAGAATCAGAGGAAGGTATGGAGCCAGCCAGGTGCTGTGCTGTGGGCTCTGTGGGCGGAGGAAGGGCCCCTAAGCTGAGGGATGCAGGCGGCCCCAGAAGCTGAAATGGGCACCGGGATGGCTTCTCCCCTGGAGCCTCTGGGAGAAGCGTGACTCTACCCACCTCCTGATTTTAGCCGAGTGAGACTGCTGCAGCCTTCTGAACCACAGGACGGTGGGATAATAACATGTGTGTCGTTTTTACCAGGTTTTTGGTCATTTCTATGGCAGTGATGGGAAACCAATCCAGAGGTGCTCTCAGCTCCTTTCATGGAAGAAGGGCTGAGGGTTGGGGGAATGGCAGCTCCTGCTGTGTCTGGAATCCGTTGGAGCTGCGGGTCTCTCTTACCCACCGGAGATGTAGGCTCCTCTCCTGCCAGCTCCAGGGTGGGGTTCTGGGGGTGGGATCTGACACTTCCAGGAGGTGGCCCTGGAGCTCCTGCTGTCAGGGCAGGGCCCAACTGGTTTCCCTAACGGATCTGATTTCTGGGGCCCGACCCTGTTGCCCCTGCCTTCTCCCATCTGCCACCTTTGCCCAGGGGTTCCCGAATGTGTAAAGGGTGGAAGCCGGGCTCCCACTTTCTCCAAGTGCAGAGCAGGCTGAGCCCTTGACGGGAGGCTGAGTCTCCATCTCCAGGATGCCAGGAAATCTTAAGCCCCAGCGGTGGAGAGCACTTCGGCAGGGACGGCTCGCTCAGGTGCACAGCACCGATGAGTGCAGCCTCTCTTGCCGTGAATGGGAAGAGGTTTGCAGCTTTTGTCATTAAAAGCTCCTGTTTTGGTGTGAAATCCCAGCTTCGGAAGTGCTGCTGGGAGGCGGCAGGGACAGAAAGCTCCCTCAGGAGCCAAGTCAGTGAAGGAGCCAGTGTGGGGATCATAGCCTCTCCCCTGCCTGCCACCCCACCTGCTCCAGCTCCATGTGGTGGGTCAGCAGAGCCAGGGGGCATCCTCGTGGTGGCCTGCCAGGACCCTGATGGCTTCCTGACCTTTGTGGAGAAGCCCCCTGAGGCCGTCTTCCCAGTCATCCCCACTTCTCTGGGTGTCCCAAGCTGACCCCTCCTATACTGACCATTGAGTTTTCAGCAGGCCCAGCACTATTCTGAGCACCTTTCCTGCTTCAAACAAGGCAAGAATCCCAGCTTTCAGTGAGGCAGGCACTGCTATTGTTCTCATAGATAAGCAAACTGAGGCACAGAGAGGCAACGTAATTTCTAATAGTCACCCAGGCAAGAAGGCAGCAGAGCTGAGATTTGGGCTCCAGCAGTCGGACTCTGGCACCCGCATGCCCACCGCCTCTGTACACACTGGCCAGGGCCACGTGCTGGGGCCGGGAGGGTGAGTTTTGCCCTATGGTGACATCAGGCTGAATAAGAGGCATCTTCCTGCAGCTTTCGTGTTTCTCCAGGATTTAGGGACATGGAATTGTTTTTATGTTAAAAAATGTACACATATAAGGAGCGAAATGCAAAATTAGCCTGTCGCTTTTAAAGGTCAAACAGGAGCATTAAAGACAAGATGGGCCGGGCACGGTGGCTCATGCCTGTAATCCCAGCACTTTGGGAGGCTGAGGTGGGTGGGTCACCTGAGGTCAGGCATTCCAGACCAGCCTGGCCAACATGGCGAAACCTTGTCTCTATTAAAAATACAAAAATTAACCAAGTAGTAATCCCAGCTACTCGGGAGGCTGAGGCAGGAGAATCGCTTGAACCTGGGAGGCAGAGGTTGCAGTGAACCAAGATTGTGTCGCTGCACTCCAGACTGGGCGACAGAGCGATACTCCATCTCAAAAAAAAAAGCTGAATTTTCGGGGGCCGACTGGGGGAGGGCACCTTGAGTGTCTAAGGTCCTGCCCTTTACCTCTGATGGGAGTTTCTCTGGAGGCCTCACCAAACCCTGAACTAGCACAGAAGCCCCTGGGAAAGTGAAGTTCTCGGTGGCAGCAGGTGGCCTTCCCTTCTTGTCCCTTCTCCCTTCCCGCCTGCTCCTCTGCATCTGTTAGGCCTGGCCCATTGTCTTTTGGGGGCGGTTTCCACGTGGGGATTCAGTGTCCAGGAGAAGAGAGATTTCTCTGTGGGCACAGGAAGATTCTTTTCGAGTCTGAAACTCAGTGAACAGAATCCCTGCTGGGAGGACGGTTATGTTCCATAAATCAACTCTCCAGTAGCTCCAGATCTTTCTTTGAGGAGCGGCCTGTGTCACGGGTAGACGGTCACTGCACGGCCACGCAGCCCCAGTTCCAGCCGCCTGTTCAAGAAACCAAGAAATCAGGCTGTCGGGGCCCTGGCTCACCCTCCAGCAGCAAGGGTGCTTGGGGCTGTGGTTGAGTTCTGGGACGGGACTCAGTCCCCTTACTGGGGTTGTGCCTAAGGACCTGTGACCCACCAGTGTTTCACCCAGATCCCAGGACCCCAGGCAACCTGGGCTTGCCAGTTCTGTTGGCTCACCCATCCCCTAAAATTTGGGGCAGCAGTGGGATTTCCTCTTGGAATGTCCGCTTGGTCCTGCATAGACATGCAAGGGTGGAGAATCTTCCAGGAGTCTGCATTCACAGGTTTGAGCGATGCTTTCTCCTCGCTGGCCTCAATTTCCTCCTCTGTGAAATGGGATTGAGGCAGAGGCTCACTCTGTCTACAAGAGTTCTAAGTGCGCCTGGTTCTCTGGCTTCACCAAACCACTTTCCAGCCATAGCTGGGTTTGCCAGGGCAGGGGCTTCAGCGGGGGACCTGGGGGTGTGGTCAGAGCAGGCTCAGGACCCAGGAGAATGTGGGCAACCTCTGAGCCGGGGAGGCTGGATTCGTCTCCTGGCCGGACCACTACGCACTTGGGAGAAATGACACAATTCCTTTCCCTTTGGTTTGCTTGGCTATAAAATGGGGTAGTGATGGTTTCTAGCTCTAGGCTATGGTGCGGTCCCACAGCATATTTAATCGAAATGGAAACTTTTCAGGAAATTTTAGTTTTTCTTTTCCATGAGTCCGATGTTCAGTTTTAATCAAACTCTCCCTGGCGTCTCTTCATCCTGTCTGCCTATCCTTCAGGGCCCCGAGCCTAGGGTGTCCTGGCAGCAGATGGGAAATGTCAACTGCAGGCACAAAGGACACAGCAGTTTGTATTCAGTCAGTGACTGCTTTCAAGTTAGAAGGTGGATGTCATTTTGCAGGGGCCCGATTCAGATCCAGAGGCTCCCAGACATGAATGGCTCGGGATTTAGCTGATGTTTGACACTGGGTGAGGGATTTCAGGGATCCATCAGCCATGGTCTCTGAGTTAACTGTCCAGGGGGTGAGCTTTGCTGTGCAGGATTTTCCTCCCTTACTTAACCTCTTGGGCTCAACAGGTCCCTTTAATTCAGCCCACAGCTTTGGGTATTTCTGCCTGTGTTTGTGGGCCCCCAGGTGTGTTGTCCCTGGTTTCTAGGGTCCCGGGGACCTTTGCTCTGTCTCCAGTACTTTGGCACTCCTGAGTCATGTGGTCTCCTGCCATGCTGTGAGCAGGGGATGTGCCTTCTTGTCTCTGTACCCAGTCCCACCTACACTGTCTCAGGGAGGGTGCTCAGAGGACCTAGGGGGAACCAAGGGCCCCCACCCCATTCATGGCCTCCTACCAGGGCCAGTGGTGAGTCTGGGCTCAGGGTGCTCCCACAGGTCAGGCCTGCAAGGTGACAGCAGGTACTTCTGTGCACGTGGCCAGCCATTGACAAAGGAGGGAGCTCTTGTCCCTAGAATGGAGACAAGTGAATAAGCATTTGTAATTGGAATGTTCCTTCTACCCAAGTGGCTCTTTAAGTAGCTGGCTTGTGGGGAGAAAGAGGTGGAATCTGCATGGAATTTGCAAATATTCATGCTCCTTCAGCTCTGAGAGCTTTCTCTCTTAATAACGGAAATTTGTTCTCACTCTAGGAGTGGCACAAACGGAATCCGCGTGGCCGACATGAGCCTTTATTTAGAATAATTCCAGATAAACAGCCCTGTGACCCGGTAAGTGCCTGTGCTTGAAACATCTCAACCTCACTCTGTTTTGGAAAAATTGTTTCCCAGCTTGGGTTGAGGTGGAGGTCTGTGGGGATGTCTGCCTCCCACTGTCCCTGCCCTGAGCCCCGCTGCCCTGGGATGGTCCCCTGGGGGCAGGGGATGAGATGACATTCCTGCCTGAAGGTCTCAGGTTGTGGATCCAGGGCTGAGCTCATTTTCAAGATTCTTCCCCTCAGCCCTTTAATGCTTTCTGGGCTTCTCCTCCCCAGGATGAGAGCTGGGGACAGCGACTCTTTTAGTTGAGGTCAGAGGTCAGAGTTGGCATCTTTGGACTGGGTTTGCATTGCCAGGAGCTGGCAGGGTTTTCAGAAAATGTCTGGGTTGGCTGCTGGTTATTCTGTTAGAGTCTGTTGGTTCTAGAAACCCTGGTCTGGTCGGCTGGTGGTTTGCTAGGACTACTATCACCACGTGCCCCAGTCTGGGAGACTTGAACAGCAGACATTGATTTTCTCATCATTCTGGAGAAATCTGAGATGCAGGTGTGGGCAGGGCTGTGGGGAAGACTGTTCCCCGTGCACGTCTCTGTCCAAATTCTCCCTTTTGTAAGGACACAGTCTTACTGGATTAAGGCCTGTGCTAATGAACTCAACTTGTTCATCTACAAAGACTCTATTTCCAAATAAGATCACATTTGGGTGCTGGGGGTGAGGACTTCAAGATCTGTTGGGAGACACCATTCACCCATAACATCTTTCTAGAAGGAGTGCTTGTCCCCAGCAGGAAAATGATGGCAAGCATTTCCGGGCTGAACTGTTTCGCAGTGGTGCTTGTATGGGGCGTTCCGCCAGCTGGGCTTTCTGATGGACTGCTGTTGCTTTCCTACAGACAGAGGAGGGGGCCTTCTCAGAGTGAAGAGGGTTGGGAGGCAGAATGCAGAGTGCAGAAGCAGGTGCCAGAGCACTGCCGTGAGCTCAGGTTGCAAAGCCAGAGGGCCTGGGTTCAAACCCCAGCTCTGCCGCCTACTTGCTGTGTAACTCTAGAAAAGTGACTTAGCCTTTCTGAGCCTCTCCTGCCCTCAATCTGTGAAAGAAGGGCTTTTTGACGTTACAGGGGAAGATGCAGGCAAAGTTCCCAGCATGTGCCTGACCCTCCCCAGGTTCCAGACACTGGGTTCCTGGGGCTCTTGTGTTCAGCGTTATCCTCAGTGTTCCTGAGGCCCATGCTGTCCCAGCTAATTGCACCTCATGGTGCCCTGGGCTCCGCTGGGAGAAAGGCTCCCTCAGCATCAGGTTTGGGATCTCAGTCTGGGCTGCCCTTTATCTGTGGGGACCTCAGCTGTCAGAGGCCCAGCATTGGGAGACAAAGTCAAAGCCCAGAGTGGGGGCAGAGCCGCAAGGGTCGTGTCAGAAACCAGGGGCAGGGACTACCACAATCGCTGTTGGGCCCTGGTGGGGTGGGGGGTCTCTCTTGTTTGCTTCAAGACATAAAGGAGAAGAGTACCAGTCTCCAGGGGTAGGTGGGGGCATGGGATTCCGCCACAGCCCCCTCCCTCCACAGGAAGGAAGGAAGTGCTGCCCTAGCCACAGGACAGGGCTCCATGGGGATGAGGGGAGACTCTGGGGAGCGGGAGATGAGCAAGTCTGCAATGCAGATAGACAGACAGACAGAGAGACAGACAGACAGAAGGTGGAGTTCCAGGCAGGCCAGGCCCAGGTCTTAACACATGAGCCTCTCTGGGGCCAGCTGGTGAACAAGAGCTGGGGTCCTCTAGGCACAGAGTGGGGACTGGAGGGAGCTCCTGGAATGCAGAGGCCACGATACCTGGGATGCACTGCTGGAGGAAAATTTTAACCTGGACCTGGGTGTAGCCACATCCCAGAAAGTGAAGGGCTGTCCCCAGAGGGCAGGCTGGAGCAGCGGTCAGCGGTCAGTCGCAGGCTGCGGGTGGATGCAGAGAGGCCGCCGGAGCAGCGGTCAGCGGTCAGTCACAGGCTGCGGAGAGGCCGCCGGTGCTGGCCCCGTCTGACATTTACTGCCCATCCCGAACTGGGGCCTCTCCTGTGCGTCTCTCTCTCTGTCTCTGTCTCTATCTATGTCTCTTTCTCTCTTTCTCACTGTTTCTATCTCTAGCTCTGTCTCCCTCTGTTTCTGTATCTGTATCTCTCTGTCTCTGTTTCTCTCTGTCTGTGTCTCTGTCACTCTGTCTCTGTCTCTACCTTACTGTCTCTATGTCTGTTCTTCTCTGTCCCTTTTTCCGTCTGTCTCTCTTTCTGTGTCTCTGTCTCTGTGTCTCTCCATCTCTGCGTGTCTCTGTCTCTTCCTCTGTCTCTGCATCTCTCTCTCTGTCTCTGTCTGTCTCTCCCTTTGTGTTTGTCTCTGTGTCTCTCCATCTCTGCGTGTCTCTGTCTCTTCCTCTGTCTCTGCATCTCTCTCTCTGTCTCTGTCTGTCTCTCCCTTTGTGTTTGTCTCTGTGTCTCTCCATCTCTGCGTGTCTCTGTCTCTTCCTCTGTCTCTGCATCTCTCTCTCTGTCTCTGTCTGTCTCTCCCTTTGTGTTTGTCTCTGTGTCTCTCCATCTCTGCATGTCTCTGTCTCTTCCTCTGTCTCTGCATCTCTCTCGGTCTCTGTCTGTCTCTCCCTTGTGTTTGTCTCTGTGTCTCTCTGTCTTTGTTTCTCTGTGTCTTTCTGTTTTTCTCTGTATCTATCTCTCCAGAGACATACACACAGAGGGAAAGATAGTCTCTCCATCTCTGTGTTTCTCTGTGTCTCTGTCTGTTTCTATGTCTGTCTGTCTGTCTGTCTCTCTGTCTGCCTCTTTGTCTCTCTGTCTTTCTGTCTCTCTGTGTCTGTCTCTGTCTCTCTGTGTCTCCTTGTCTCTGTCTCTGTCTCTTTGTGTCTCTCCATCTCTCTCCGTCAGTCAGTCAGTCTGTCTGTCTGTCTGTCTCTCTGTCTCCCATCTCTTTGTCTCTCCACGTCCTGAGAGCTGCACTGCCCTCTCTCTGGGATTGTTGCTCTCCTCCTCTCTTCCCCTCTTCTTCACTGTGCATCTGCTCCAGGGCCAGGAAGGCAGGGATCTGGTCTGTGCTATTCACGGCTCCCTCTGATGCATGCGCCTGGCATACCACAGGTGCTCAATAAATGCCCATGGAGTACTGTTAGATGCCTAGCAGCTCCACCTTGAGCCGAGTGCCTGAGGCATGAGGCTGTGCCCTGAGGGACTGGCACCTTGATGGGCTCTGTGGGGTCCACTCCTTCCTCCTGTGGAGTCTGGAGCTTTCGGGCCTTTGGCATCCCCACCCACGTGGTGTTTGTGCTGGGCTTGGTGGGCATCGGTTGCTGTGGCAGGGGCCCAGGGCACCATGGGAGGGAGGGACTGGCCCCTGGTGCCCTGTCCCGATCCTGGTGCCTTGGCAGCTCCATGTTCCTGCTGGTGGCCCCTGCCTTCCCTCCTGGCAGTGCCCATCCTAGGCCCAGAGACATCTCCCAGTGATTGGTTTCGCTGGAGGACAGCCCCGGCCTGCAGGACCAGGTGCCCCCGAGGCCCATCTCCCAGGCAAAGGCCAGAGACGCTGGGCTGAGGTGGGTCTGAGTTTGCACCATGGGAGGGAGGGACTGGCCCCTGGTGCCCTGTCCCAATCCTGGTGCCTTGGCAGCTCCATGTTCCTGCTGGCACATGTTCCCACAGCCAAGAAGGTGGCTGTCCCCTCTCACTGGCCTGTGTGCAATCCAGGGGGGACAGAGAAGAAGAACCAAAGGCTCTGGGGCTTACTCCCTCCTGGTAGTGCCCATCCCAGGCCCAGAGACCGTCTCCCAGTGATTGGTTTTGCTGGAGGACAGCCCCGGCCTGCAGGACCAGGTGCACCTGAGGCCCTTCTTCCAGGGAAAAGCCGGGGACCCTGGGCTGAGGTGGGTCTGAGTTTGCACCATGTGGCAGCTGCTCCGGAGGGCGCAGGGCTGGGCAGTTGTTTGAATTCCCGGTGGCGTTCATGTTCTCATCTGTAAGACACGGCTGATACGAACCCCAATGCTGCCCGGCTCACATGGGCCTCATGAAGGATGAAGGGAGGTGGCTGCAGCCCTCTGTGAACTGCAGCTATTATCTCTGTCCACACTGCATTTGTGAGTCGTGCTGGGGCTGGGCGGGGGCACTACTGGAGCCAGAGAGGACGATGTCCGCTGCTCGAGAACGTGGATCTTGCCCAGGCCCCCCTCTGCAGGCATCAGACAGAATTGACGGCCCTGGGGATCAGCCCAGCACTCCATGGACACACCCCCAGAGGCTCCCACTTGGTCTTCTGCCCATGAGAGTCATGCATCCACCTCGAGGGGCAAACAGTCCTCGGGTCCAGGTTCTGAGCTCCTTAGTGCTGTGCTGTTGGGGACTTTCTGGCCACATAGGGGACTTTGCCGCATTTGGAAGACTTGCCACTTGGGGACTAGCATGTGAGCCCCGGGCCATCTGCCAGGGAGGCCTCCCTTGTCTTGAGTGTGTACAGGGAGCTCTCCCAAGCACAGGCAATTCTGGCCCTGGCCCTTGGCTCTCCAGGACACTGTAGCCTCTCGCTCGGTGTTCTGGGGTCCTGTGAACACTGTCTGGCCTCTCTGGGTCCCCAGGGGTTCACTGGCAGCGCGGGCCGGCCTACACGGGCACCCTGAGGCTGCCCATCAGAGACACCCCCATGGGACCAGCGGTGGGTTTGGTCATGCGGCTTCCTCAGTCCCCCATTCCTAGGGCAGTGCTGCTTTAGTGACTGGTTGAAGTCTCCAGTGTGGCTCCGCACACAGGGCAGCATCCCTGCAGTCCTGGGCCCCAGGCTGCCCTGAGGACTGTTGAAGAGGAGCCACCTTGGCCCCCAAGCACTGGGACCCTCACAAGCACCCGCCCAGGCCACCCGTGCCTGATGATACCAAGGGACATTAGACCTCTGGCAGCACAGATGTCACTCGAGTTCTGCAGGGAAACGCAGCCAGGAGAACCCCCGCTAGCTCCCTGGGACCTAGGAAGCTGTCATCATTCATTCAGACCCACCTCAGAGACCCAGCATCCTCCAGGGTGAGCAAAAGGGTCCCTCAGTCTGGAGGAAGGAGCCAGCAGAAGGAGAGCCCGGCCGGCCAGCGGGGACCACCGAGCAGCCACTTCCCTCAGCTGAGAAGCAGAAATCAAGGGGTCGGGCCGAGACAGGGCCAAGCCCAGGTGGAGAAGGCAGTGCACCCCTGTCCTCGCCCGCTGAGCACGCGTCACCCGGAGGGGAGAGGGGGGCCCTGAATGGACACCAAGCAGGAAGGGAATAACTGTTGAGCACCGTGCCAGGCGCAGTGCCGAGCACTTCCCATCACACAGCCCTGCTTAGCTCCCAACAGCCCTGCCAGGGAAGAACTGCTACCCAGTCCATTTAACAGGTGGGGAAAGGGAGGCCAGAGGTGAGGAACCTGCCGGAAGTGGCACGACTCGTAGACAGCAGGGCTAGGTTCACCCCCAGATCTTCTGACTCCAACACCCATTTGCTTCCCCTCCCTCTCCCTCCTCCCTTCTCTTCCCTCCCCCTCCCTCCTTCCCTTTCTTTCCCTCTTCCTTCTCCTGCTCTCCCTTCCTTCCTTCCCTCTCTCCTCCCTCCCTCCCTTCCTACCTCCCTCTTCCTTCTCCTTCCTCCCTTTCTCCTCCCTCCCTCTTCCTTCTTTCTCTCTCTCCCTCCCTTCTCCCTTTCTCCCTCCCTTCTTTTCTCGCTCCTCCATCTCCTTCTCCCTCCTCTCTTTCTCCCTCTCTCCCTTCCTCCCTCACGCTCCCCCTCCCTCCCTCTCCTCTTCCTTCCCTCCCTTTCATCCTCTTTCCCTCTTCCTGTCTTTCCTCCCTCCCTTTCTCCCTTCCTCCCTTCCCCCTCCTCCCTTCCTGCTGTCAGTCTATTGCACAGCCTTCTCTGCACTTGCTTTGAGAAGAGGCTCTGCCTTGGGACTTCCAGGCCTGCTTAGAGGCTTCAAGCTTTCTGAGCCCCAGAGTCTTTGATTCTTCTTTATCTGTCCCCCCCTGGATTGCACACAGGCCAGTGAGAGGGGACAGCCACCTCCTTGGCTGTGTCAGGTTACCTGACTTCTCTGTTAGGGATGTGAGAAGGGACAGAGGGAGCCCTTGGTCCCCACCCAATTCCCTAGGTCACTGAGTGCTGCTTCCTAAAGGCAGGCCTGTGGCAGGGGCAGCCTGGCTCCTGACATCTGGGTAAGGGAGCCGCCTTCTCAGATGTCTCTGGTCTCCCCAGAGTTCCCTGCTGATGTTACTCCATGTGGTCTTGGACCCCGTGGAAGATCATGGCCCACGGCTTCCTCTAACAGGGATCTGGGCCCCACACTGGAACTACTCAGCCCCAGTGGCAGGTGGGCAGCGTGGTCCTGCTGAGTCCTGCACAGATCCACCCCGAGCTCCTCTGCTGGCTCAGGTCTGGATCTGGGCTGCAGCTCAGGCAGGCAAAAGAAGCAAAGCCGGCTGCGGCACCTGGTGCGCTCCTGACCGACAGCTTGGCAGGTGCGGCCCTCACCCTGCCTCTGCGCTCTGACTTTCTGGGGAAGGCGGGTCACATTGCACACCGCTGCCCTCGCCGTTTCAACTGTAAGTCCCCTGATTTGGAATAACAGTGACTTGCATATTTGAGGAGCTCAAGAAGGGGAAGTTTAATAAGATGCCAACTGAGTAAATGCCAGTTGCTTCAAAAAAAGCAATTTATTTATTTTATTTTATTTATTTATTTTTTTGAGGCGGAGTCTTGCTCTGTCGCCCAGGCTGGAGTGCAGTGGCCGGATCTCAGCTCACTGCAAGCTCCGCCTCCCGGGTTCCCACCATTCTCCTGCCTCAGCCTCCAGAGTAGCTGGGACTACAGGCGCCTGCCACCTCGCCCGGCTAGTTTTTTTTTTTGTATTTTTAGTAGAGATGGGGTTTCACTGTGTTCACCAGGATGGTCTCGATCTCCTGACCTTGTGATCCGCCCGTCTCAGCCTCCCAAAGTGCTGGGATTACAGGCTTGAGCCACCGCGCCTGGCCAAAAAAAGCAATTTAAATTGTTCAGTGGATACACTTTTGGGAAGCCTGGGAAGCCTGGGACGCCCGCCTGCTGCCGCCGTCGTGCTGGGCTCTGCTCGGTGCCTGTCTGGTGGCTGCTGTCAGCGGCATGCAGGGCTGTTTGCTTCCAGAAATCATGCAACAGACAAAGCTGGAGGTCCTGGCACTTGGTGCGATGTTGGCTCCCCGGGAGCACGCGCTCAGAAAGCCCCAGCACTGACGTCATTGATTGAGACCAGGGCTCAGGGTCTAGGGTCCAGGTGCTGCCATCAGTGGCTCAGGGGCTATGGATGGGATGGCAGAAGCCCTTCCAAGTCTAGGGCCCAGCCAGGGACCCAGGGCCAGCTCAGCATCCCTTGTCTGCAGTGCCGATTGGCTGGGCTCTGGGCAGGACAGGCCTCAGCCACTTGCTTGTGGATGGTGGCAGGACTGTCGTGGCCAGAGGATCCCTGGTGCTAACTGGCCTCCCCTGTCAGCTGCTCCCTCAGCAGAAAAGGGAGAGCAAACTACAGGGCCAGCCTTTCTTGGAGCCCGGCTCTTCCCTTCTGAATGCCTGCAAAAGGTGTTGGGTGCTGGCCACGCTGCCCTGCCCACCTGGCTCTGGCATCCTCAGAATCCTTTGCAGGGGCTCTCCCAAGCATGGGGAGCTCCTGGACCAGCACTTCTCCTCCTTAAGGTCTGGGAGTTAAGTCCATGCCTTGGTGCCATGACCCATGACTGCCACCAGGGTCAGCAGGCCCACGGCGGGCTGCAGGGTGGACGCTGTGGCCAGAGCAGCAGCAGGGACAGGAGGTCTGAGGGGTGAAGCCGGCAGCAACCTGGACACAGGTGTTGGCTGGTGTCTTGGAGGTCAACTCTGGCCAGGCCCTCTGGCTGGCTGAGCTGTGGTCTTTAGCCACTGGGGGCATAGAGGGTGTCAGCTGCTTTGGAAAAGCTACAGGGGTCCCGGGATCTGATTCTGGTGCCTCCTTGGGGACCCCAGGCAAAGCACAGTGCTCATGACCATCATGACCAGGGTGGCGTTTGGAGTCATTCCAAGCAGTCTTTAAATCCTGTGTGGCCTTGGGGCACTTCCTTTACCTCTCTGAGCCTCAGGTAACTTTCCATCTGTAAAATGGGAGAGATCATCAAAGGGCTGTTGGAAGGATCCAACAAAATAACGCACGCAAAGAACTTAGCACAGGCTGGCGTGATGCAGTCATGCAATAAACCACGACTGTCATTCCTGTCACCAATAGAGTTTTCAGGGGGATCGTCCTTTCTGTCATCGTCTTCTCCAGGATGCTCCTGCTGGTTTTTAATGTTTCTAATCTCCTGTTGATTATTCCTGGGGTTTCAGCCAAATAAGCACTGCCAATTAAAGCTCCTGCTGTAGCTCCGAGTGGGGTTGCCATGGCAATGGGAGCAGGGATTTCACTTCTTCCTTGGAATACACACACACGTGTGTGAGTCTTTTTGTGGGTTTCTGCCCGTGTGTCTAGCTGTTACCAGAACTCCCTGCCGTGGAGCCGGAGGTGGCAGGTGGGAAGAGAGAGGGAGGAAAGTGGGACGTGGGGTGCGGTGTGGGGGCCCCTCCTCCTGCATGGAGCCCCCTTCAGCCTGGGAAGGCTTTGCCTGGGATGCTACAGCCAGTGTTGCGAGGGAACGAATGTGGGTTTCCCCATGCAAACTTGCTCTGCCCTTGCAATGGCCTCAGGGGCCCTGTCCAGCCTGGTTGGCAGGATGAGGCTGTGCTGGGTGACAGACGGCCCTGCCTGAGTCTTCAGAGCGTTACAGATGTGTGTGTGTCTGTGTGTATTTCTGTGTCTCTGTGTGTGTGTGTGTGTATCTGTGTCTCTTTCTCAGTTTGTGTGTCTGTTCCTGTATGTGTCTCTGTCTATGTCTCTTTGTGTGTACATGTGTGTGTCTCTGTACCTGCGACTCTGCGTGTGTGAGTGTGCGTGTGTGTTGGGGGGCTTGAGTTGGTCATTGAAGCTGAATCTCAGACAGGCTACAGGATTTTAAACTCAACTCAGGCCTGGGGTTAACTGAGGTCCAGGGAGGGGCTGAGCTGGAACCAGAGCAGGGGCTCACTCTGACCTCTGGCTTCTCTGAATTCCAGATGCAGTCAGCATCAGGCCTACCCTGTGTCAGCACTGGGAGCTCCTGGAAGGAGGGCTGGCTCTTGCATGTGGGGATTGGCTGGAACTTTTTTCAGTTTAAAAGGGTCAAAGTAGCTTGAGTAAAATTAAATAAGTACATGGAAGAAAGAAAGAGAGAAAGGAAGGAAGGGAGGGAGGAGGAAAAAAGGAAGGAGGGAGGAAAAGAAAGAAAAAGAAAGAAAAAAAGAACACAGCCCCAGGCGCACATAGAGATGCTGAGCTGGGGCCCAGTTACCCAGGGTCGAGGCCCAGCCAGCTTCACGCAGAGCTGGATCTGGCTCTGTGAGCGTGGCAGGCTGGACTTTCTCCAGAAAGTGTTTGGAGCCCTGTTGCTGGGATGGAGCCGGATGTCTCGTGTGAAGGGCAGAGCTTCTTGCTGGTAGTGTGGACACAGCAGATCTCATGGAAGGGTAGGACCAGCCTTGCTGGAGTCCAGCACCCAGGCCTGGGCCACCCCGGGCCTGGGGACGGTGGTCTTTGGCTGGGTCCAGGTCTCCTTTCCCCAGGGCTAGGGTGGGTAGTGAAAATGGATACACAGTGCCCAGGACCACATGGGCAGGGAGGGGGGAGGCTGCCCCCAGGACCGTGCATCCACACCTGTGGGACGGGCTTGCCTTCGCTGCTAGGTGAGGAATGCCTCACTGAGGACAGAGATTCATGTTCTGCACCCGTGATGTGCTCTGCAGTGTGCAGGGGCTGATGGAGGAGCTGTGGGCTGGGCTCTCTGTGAGCCTGTGATCTCACCACTGCTGCACCTCTGCACTGAGGGGAGGCAGCAAGAGAGGGGAGCTCATCTGGAGGAGTCAGTGCCAGCTTTGAGAAGCCTTAGCCCCTTTTAGACACCTGGAGGCTGGGAAGCCCCAGTCTCCCCCACCCCCCTCCATGGGGATTGGTGTGAGCAGGTCCTGTCCTGCCCAGGAAGCAGCTTCCTTGGATTTGGAAGGCAGGAGCCTTGGAGGGAGGTGCCAGCTTGCCTTGAGTTGGCTGAGGAGGGGGCAGCCCCTCCAGGGGTCATGCGATGGTCTAGGCAGGGCATAACTTCCAACTGCTATTGCTGGACTTGCTTGGAAATGCCCCAGGTGCTGAGGGCTCTGAGGGGCCTCAGGCAGCCCATGTGGCCAGCGGTCCCTCCCTCTCAGTTGAGATTCCACGTTCAGGAACTGTGTCTTCTTCGCTGCTAACATCACAGAGCCAGCCCGGCTGGGTGGTTGGTGAAGGCCAGGAGCCCAGCTGATGGGGTCATGGTGGACATCCTGCTGGGAGTGGCGGTGTCAGGGCTGCAGTCAGGGGTGCTGGGGAAGGGACTCCGACATCTCTCAAGAGGTGAGAGAGGTCCTCAGTGGCTGGTGTTTGTGGACAGTTTACACCTTGCTGAAGATGAGCCACCTAGACGTGACATCTGCGGGACTGAGGTGGTGCTGTGGGGAGAAGGGGACCAGGTCACTGCTCCTGCACTCGGGGAAGTCACAATATCCAGCACACACGCCATTTCCTGAAGACACGTGCCTGTCTTGCCAGGCAAGAGACTATGACTGTAATAATTAAAGAAAGAGGAGAGAAACACGAAGGGTGGCTGTACAGTCAACAGGGACAGGTTTATTTTAAATAAACCTGAGAGGGGCAGCTGGCTGAGTTAGGTCAGAGCCATACTCTTTTATGGACTAAGAGGTTTTAAGGATTTAGGGTGGGAGAGTTTATTAGAAGCTTGGACTGCTTCTGTGTTTTTTTGTTGTGCTTATTTGAGAGGGGAGTTGTGTGTGTGTTTCCATTCTTTAATTCTTACAATGACCTCACCTCTTATGAGGCTCCCCCTGTGCCAGGCAGTACACGGAGCTCCTCACATTATCCTCATGGAGGCCCCGTGGGCAGGTGTGAGGTGCCTGGCAGACAGGTGAGGTGCCAGGCATACATGACTTGTCCAAAGTCCCACATCGCGGGTGGTGGGAGCCATAACCACTGTTTTCAAGGAGCTCCTCCTCCTCCTCAGGGCCCAAACAGCACTGGGCACATCAGGAAGTGGGTGATAGGGTGGGGCGAGGGCCTGGGCTGGCCCCATGGGCTCATCTCTTTTGCCTAGACTAGGCACTGGCAGCAGGGGTGAGGTCTCTTGAGGGACTCCAAAGTCTGAGGTGCAGCCTCCAGCTCAGCTTGTTCCTCTGTCAGGGCCAGGTGGGAAGGTAAGGAGTGGGCTCAGGGCAGACAGGTGTGTGCGTGGGCGTGCTGCCCACTTCATCCAGGAAACCAAAGGGACGGAGACAGGGGTGACTCTTGAGGTTCTCCAAGGTGTCCATGAGTGGGAAGCAGCCCCCTGCCCAGGCAAGAGGTGGGCATATCAGTGGGGCCTGCACTGCTTAGACGGAGCCAGAGATATTCTGAGGGGCATTGACCCCACTGCCCCTGCTGCCCACTTCCCCTGGTCCCCAGTCTATCCTCCCGTCACCTCATCAGGCCTTGCACAGCTCAGAGCAGCAGTTGAAGTTCATCCTGGGCACGTGTGGGAGCCCAGGCCTTGTGTGAGGCCTGGGCTCATCTGGGGAAGGGGCTAGTTGCTCATCACCAAAGGAGTGCAGAACCAGAAAGCCCTTCTCCTGGCCTGGCGGCAGGAAGCTGGTGAGGAGGTAGATGATTTTGCCAGAACTTCCCAACTTCCTCCTCACCTCAGGAATGGAGGACTGTGCCTGGGTGTGCATGGTGTGTGCTGGCACGTGTGTGTGTGTGCATTTGCGTGTGTGCATACGTGTGCTGACATGCACATGTGTGCATGGAAGTACATTTGTAGATGCATGTGTGCACACGTGTATACGTATGTGTGTGCGCGCACATGTGTGCATACACATGAATACACATGTATGTATATGTACATTAATGTGTGTGTGCACATGTGTATGTAGTACATTTGTGAGACAAGGGCTGGGCGCTGTGCCTCTGGACCCTCACCTGGCTCCAAGTGGAGCTGGGCAGCGTCCTTGGGAAGAGCTCTCCTTCTGAAGCCCCAGGAAGGGAGTCAGGACTGAATTTGTGCTGGGTGGCAGTGGCGGTTCCCAAATCTGCCTCTTTATAAGGATCAGCTGCGGAACTGGTTACACTTATGCCAACCTTGGCTGCATCTCCGACCTCTCTTCGGTGGGGCTTATGATGCTGTAGTCGACGAGCTTCCCCCAGGCGGTGCTGATGTTGGGTGCTCAGCCCGAGGCACCCACTGCAGAGCCCCCAGGAAGCCAAAGCCCCTGCTTGTTGACCACAGTTGTTTCTCTGCCTTCCTCTGATCTTTGATTTCCTTGATAAACCACGTATTTCTCAAATACCTGATAAGTTTCAAGCTGTTTATTGCATTGTTGTTTAGATAAAACAGGTAGAACATTTTGGGTTTCTTTTATTTGTGGGAGGAGGCCTTGGTTTTTAACCCTCCGTGGTCTGTTTCGAAGACCAGTGCTCTTGGAATATTTTCTTTTACATTTTGGAAATTTACGTTAAGCTTCTTCATGGTGATTCTTTTGAAAGTGATGAGTTTTGTTTTCTGAATGAACCAGGGATTCACCAAATCAAGAGTTTGACAAGCAGGATGAGATGTGGGTCCTGGGAATTCAGCCCAAAGGGCCAACAGCATCTGTTGTTGGGATGAATCAACTTCTCTCCTTTGCATCCAGAATGGTTCTAGCTATTTGGGACAATTGAGAAAATAGTCACTTGCATCATTTTTGTGTCAGTGGTCCAGACGAGGAACCTGGTTGAGAAGCCTGTGGAAATTGTCTTCCAAGATGTTGACCCTGGAAAATTAGGGATTTACCCAAATGTCTGTATCACGGACTTCCCCTCCCCCCATCCAGGAATCTTAGCATCTCTGGAATCTTTTTGGGTTTCCATTGGCATTCCCTTTCCCATGGGTGGAATATCAAATATTCTTTGGGTTGTTTTAAAACCATCTCCTCTGAGCCCCAAGGAAGTCTTGTGGTCACTGGTATGCCTTTGAAGGGTAACTGCTTTCTGTCTAGTTACATTTCCATTCTTTGGCCACATACCTTTTGTCTCCGGACCAAAGGATTTAGGGAGACTTAACTACTTTAGCTTGGCTTCTGTGACAATTTTGGTTTTCTGTCTCAGGTCTTTCCTCACCAGGATACCACACCCAGTCCTATGCTTGGACAAAATTATTCTCTTGCCCTCCTATTTAACTGGTAGGGCAAGAAACGCTAGTCATTCCTCTGTGCGGGACTCATGACACTTCTCCCTCTCCTTCAGAGACACTGGAAGCTCAGCCTCCTGCCCCTCAAAGCTGCTCCTACCTATGGGTCCTCCTAGTCCTCAGGAGGCTCCCGGTCCCAGGCCATCTCTCTCCCTCCTGTCTGTCCTTTTCCCCCTGCTTTGCTGCATGGAGGCCACTCTCAGATCTGGCTTCTGTCTGCCCTGGGGTCTGGCTCAGGCCGTAGGCTCTGGAAGGGAAGCTCTCCCTCTCCCATTAGCTGGCAAATGGTCCTGGCCTTTCCCATCCCAGACCCCATCCCACTCTAGGCAGCAACCTCCCTGGACTCCCCACCCTCATCTCCACTGCTGTTGCCCATCACACTGGGTTTCACTGCCATTTTCCCAACAGGACTGAATCCTCCCATCTTCATGAAACATCCCCAGCTGCTGGCAGAGCCGGGCACAGAGGATGCATATGCTGTCTGCATGTTGAATGGACAAATGGATGAACTTACAGGAAAGCCGAGGACTGAACCTCAGAATGTCTCATCTTTGTGTCTCATTTTCTGTCCCCTCCGCTCTGCCTCAGGTCTTTTACTTCTGTGATGTGGGCTAGTGAGTTGATGTGAAAACACCCAGAATGAAGTCTTCTGAATTGTTCATTTGCATTATTATTGCTGAGAAGCCAGGAGCATGCAGTAAAGTCCTTTCCAGAATCTGCACTTTGGCTCTCAGGAAGGAGCCACAATACCCCTGTGAGGACAGTGCAGTGGACACTGGTGGCTGTGGGTCTGTGTGGATGGCCACGGGAGTTGCCCAGAATGCACAGGTCTGGTTGGGGGTGATGGGGAGGGAGTCAGTATGATTATTTCCAAACTGGATAGACATTTCCTTTATCCTCCTGGTACTCAGCTAGATGACATTTCCTGGACCCCCTTGCAATTAGGGGCAGCCAGGCGACTGCTTTCTGGCCATGGATAGTGGAAGGAACAGGCAAAGTGCACCCCTCCTGGTTCTGGCCCATGAAACCCTCACGGTGTGACTCTGGATGGAGGGAGAGTGACTCCAAGGACCTAGAGGATGGAAGGACTCTGGTCTGCTTGGGAGAGAGCCTGCCAGGAGCACCACCTATCCAGGAACACAAATTTTGGATGGCTGCCTGGTGGTGAGATGTCACTTGGATTTTGTGAAGTCACAAAGGTGTTGGGATTGTTTGTTACGGTGGTTGGTCTGAGCTGACAAATACACTTTCTAAGTCTCTTTTGTGTCTGCGCTGTTCCTGTCCTGTAAGCTGCTGCCCAGCATTGACCTGACCAACTCTTCCTCATTTTTCAGGAAATAGTTCAGGTGCCACTTATTCTGGGTCACTTTCTCTGATCCTTATGGATCATCAGATGTCAGTTATCTTGGTTGCCCATTCCCTGGATTTACCTCTGTCATTGTGCGCTGTCCCCTGTGTCCTGAAGATCTGTTTACTTGTTTCTCTTCCAGCAACCTGTGAGCACTTTGAAGGGTGGGAGGAGTGGAATATGCTGTGACCTTGGTGCCTGGCTTGGGACATGACAGAGGTGGTGTTCAATGTGCTCTTGCAAAGCTGGAGGGGAGGAAGGAAGGCTGTGGAGAAGGGGAGGCAGGGAGGAAGGGAGGGAGAGAGAGATAGAGGAAGAAAGAGATAGAGAGAGAAGAGAGAAAATTCCTCAGAGTCTTGGAGCATTTCTCTGAAATTACAGTAACAAAACAAAGATCGGAACACCCGAAATGCCCCAAATGTATACTTTTGGGACACAACTGAATTTATATTAAAAATAAGACTTCTCTTCCAACACCATCCAGCCACGAAGAGATTAGATCCTTTCCTCATGGGCCATGTAGGTTGAAATTTTCCATTATGGGCTTGCTCTTAGTTCTGCCTTCACTCTTACTCTTGCTAGTGCTCTTTCACTTCTCATCCAAACATCCATCTATACATCCATCCATTATCCATCTGTCTGTCCATCATCCATTTATCATCCATCCACCATCCATCCATCATCCATCTATCAGTCACATCAAGCATCCATCCGTCCATCCATCATCCATCCATCCATCCATCCATCCATCCATCCATCCATCCATCCAGTTAACAAAAAGGTACTAGGTGTGAAGTGCTGTTCAAAACAGATAAAAATCATTGCCATTAAATGCAACAAAAGTCTGCCTTCATGGAGCATATGTTTATTTATCCATTCTTCCCCCCTGACTCTATCTAATTCATTCATCCATCCACCCATCATCTATCCATCATCCATCCATCCAACTATCATCCATTCATCATCCCCATCTCTCCATCCATTCATCATTCATCATCCATTCATCCATTATCCATCCATCACCCATCTAACCATTGTCCATTATCCATCCATCTATCCATCACCCATCCACCATCCATTCATCTATCATCCATCCATCAGCCACCCATCATCCATCCATCCATCCATCCATCCATCATCCATCCAGCTAACAAAAAGGTACTATGTGTGAAGTGCTGTTCAAAACAGATAAAAATCATTGCCATTAAAAACAACAAAAGTCTATCCCTTCCTCCTCCTGGAGCATGCATTTATTTATCCATTCTTTCCCCCAGACTCTATCTATATAATTTTTATCTATCCACCCATCATCCATCCATCATCCATCCATCCAACTATCATCATTCAATGCATCATCAGCATCATCACATCCATTCATCATCCATCATCCATTCATCCATTATCCACCCATCATCCATCCATCATCATCATCCATCCATCCATCCATCCATCCATCATTCATCCATCCATCCATCATTCATTCATCCATCATTCATCCATCATCCATCATTCATCCATCCATCATTCATCCATCATCCATCTGTCAACCATCCATCCATCCATCATCCATTATCCATTCATCATCCATCCACCATTCATCCATCTATCATCCATCCATCCATCATTCATCCCTCATCCATCTATCCATAATCCATCCACCATCCATCCATTATTCATCCATCTATCATCCAGCCATCCATTATCCATCTAACCATCATCCACCCATCATTCCATCCACCATCCATCCGTCTATCATCCATCCATCATCCACCCATCACGCATCCATCCATCCATCCATCTATCCATCATCCATCCAGGTAACCAAAAGGTACTATGTGTGAAGTGCTGTTCAAAACAGATAAAAATCATTGCCATTAAAAACAACAAAAGTTGGCTGAGCGTGGTGTCTCATGCCGGTAATCCCAGCACTTTCAGAGGCCAAGGCGGGAGGATCACAGGGTCAGGAGTTCAAGACCGGTCTGACCAACATAGCAAAACCCTGTCTCTACTAAAAATACAAAGAAGTAGCCATGTGTGGTAGTGTGCGCCTGTAATCCCAGTTGCAGAGGTTGCAATGAGCTGAGATCACGCCATTGCACCTCAGCAGCCCAGCCTGGGCCACAGTGTGAGACTCCATCTCAAAAAAAAAAAAAAAATTCTATGCTCTCATGGAGCATACACTGATTTATCCATTCTTTCCCCCTACTCTATCTAATTCATTCATCCATCCATCCACCTATCCATCCGTTCATCTATCTATTTATCTCTCTATGTATCCGTCTGTCATCTATTATCTGCCTATCCATTCATCCATCCACCTGCCTATCTATTTATGCACCTAGCTATGCCTTTGTCTATCTATCCATTCATCTACCCACCTATTCAACTATCTGACTATCTATCTATCTATCTATCTATCTATCTATCTATCTATCTATCTATATATATATCATCCATCATCATCCATCCATCTCATCCATCCACCCATCTCTTTTTTTTCTTTCTCTTTCTTTTTTTTTATTTTCCTTCTTTTCTTTCTCTTCTTTCTCTCTTTTTTTTCTTTTTTCTTTTCTTCCTTCCCTTCCCTCTTTTCTTTTCTTTTCTTCTTCTTTTCTTTTTCTTTTCTTTCTTTTCTTTCTTCTCTCTCTCTCTTCTCTTCTCTCTCTCTCTCTCTCTCCTTCTTTCTTTCTTTTCTTTATCACATAGCTGTGCTTGAAATCAAAGCACATGACCATGTGACTGTCTTAGCCAAAGAAATATGAGCAGAAGTGATGTGTGCCGTCACTGGGCAAAAGTTTAAGAGCCACTTCTTGTTATGCCACATTTCTTTTCCTCCTCCATATTCTGCAGCAATATTCTAGATATTTCCTGCTTCATCAGCTTGGGTCCAAGAGTGAGGAACACCATGATGCCCAGAGCACTCCCCGCAGCCTAACACCCACTGCTCCTGACATGTGGTATGAGGAAGAGTCAGAGCTTTGCTGTACCCTGGTAGATTTTCCGTTGTTGTTTCTATAGCATAACTTGGCTTAAGCTAGCTGATAGACACAAAGTGACAGGTTGTTTTCCAGATGGCTACCCCCATTTACATCCCCTGTCCTCAGCATTTGGGATTGTCTGTCTTCCTTTAACCTTACCTGCCTGGAATTGTATCTTTTAATTTATGAATTAAGAAAAAATCAGTTTGAAGGTGAAAGGGAATCTCATTTTAATTTTAATTTCCATTTCTTTGATTATATTCAACCTTCTTACTGAAGGTTGAATATATGTGTAATGGACATTTGCTCTT
>NC_044560.1:30338384-30372346 GCF_007565055.1 Rhinopithecus roxellana
GCCGGGCGCGGTGGCTCAAGCCTGTAATCCCAGCACTTTGGGAGGCCGAGGCGGGCGGATCACGAGGTCAGGAGATCGAGACTATCCTGGCTAACACGGTGAAACCCCGTCTCTACTAAAAAAATACAAAAAACTAGCCGGGCGAGGTGGCGGGCGCCTGTAGTCCCAGCTACTCGGGAGGCTGAGGCAGGAGAATGCGTAAACCCGGGGGCGGATTTTGCAGTGAGCTGAGATCTGGCCACTGCACTCCAGCCTGGGTGACAGAGTGAGACTCCTTCTCAAAAAAAAAAAAAAAAAAAAAAAAAAAAAAAAAAAAAAAAAAAAAGAAGCATTAGACCTTTAGATTTTCAACTTACTTCACATAGCCTGGCAACTGCTCATGCCATGCACTAACAGAAGACTGGATCTTCATCCTCGAGGAAAGTAATTCAGAGTGTCTCTTGACTAGGGAGAGCAGCCATTTATTGAAGGTAAATATTCCATACAAAAATCAGTAGGATTAAACTGGAAGTTCACATACATACTGAATTTTGAGCTATATCCTTGCTCCCGCTATGGTTTGACCAGCCCAAGGAGAAGGACCTAATGGTACTGATATAAGTGGTTTCCCAACTGTATGGCCCAACTCCATCACCCTCAGTGAAGACTAAGCCAGTAGAGTTTGTAGTCAGCTTTTAGGGCATTAACTCTCCACGTGAGCATCTGGATAGCTTCTGTTACAAAAGGGAGAGGCTAAAACAAAGAAAAAGAAACTTGGACAAAATAGAGACTATTTAGGAAGAAAAACATACTCAGGGCCAGTCACAGTGGCTCATGCCTATAATCCCAGCCCTTTGTAGGGCCAAGACAAGAGGATTGCTTGAGCTCAGGAGTTTGAGACCATCCTGGGCAACATAGTAAGAATTAGCCAAGCCTGGTGGTGTACACCCTAGTCCCAGCCACTCAGGAAGCGGAGGCAGGAAGATTTGCCTGAGCCCAGGAGTTTGAGGTTTCATTGAGCTATGAATGCACCACTGCACTCCAGGCTGGGAGATGGAGTAAGACCCTGTCTTAAAAAAAAAGAAAGGGTCGGGCGCGGTGTCTCACACCTGTAATCCCAGCACTTTGGGAGGCCGCGGCGGGCAGATCACGAGGTCAGGAGATCGAGACCATCCTGGTGAACATGGTGAAACCCCGTCTCTACTGAAAATACAAAAAAATTAGCCAGGCGTGGTGGCGGGTGCCTATAGTCCCAGCTTCTAGGGAGGCTGAGGCAGGAGAATGGCGTTAACCCGGGAGGCGGCGGAGCTTGCAGTGAGCGGAGATCGCGCCACTGCACTCCAGCCTGGGCGACAGAGCGAGACTCTGTCTCAAAAAAAGAAAAAAAAAAAAACAGAAAGAAAAATATATTCAAAAGTACTACCATTTAAAGGACAAAAAATAAAATAGATTGGAAAAATCTAACTGGAGATCTCTGAAGAGCACCTGGAAACACTCTTCTCACAGAAACCAAAGGAGAAGGAGTCAGTCCTACTAACTGCCGCAGGGAGATTGAGTACAATGAAGACTAAAGGGGAGATTCAGCTCCTGAAAGTTATTGGTGATTTTGAACAGTTTCAGTGGAGTGATGGGATATAAACTAACTTGCAACTGGAATAAATGGGAGGTTGGAAGGTGGAAACAATTAATATAGATCATTCTTTCCAGAAGTCTTAGGTACAGGCAAGGAATGAGGTGGGACACTACTTGAAGGAAATGGATTGAAAGGAATGTTTTGAATGGGTTTTGGACTGAGGAGAAAGAACCAATTAAAAAAGAGAACTTGAAGTTAGAAGAGAGAGGAAGTGGTAACTGATAGAACCAGTCCCCTAAAAACATAGAAAGACAGCCTTGAGAGGGAGTGGCTATTTCACTGAAATTGGAGGTTAAGAGTTGTCATAGGATTGGAGTCACAATGAAGACAGATTGTAGTGGTTTACTGGTTCTCTCAATATTTAGTGTGTAGCCTTGGGTAGGATGGCTGAACCGGGGCTGCGGATGATGCGCCAAAGAACTATATCAAATTCTTCCACAGCTTATTTCTGGCTTCTGTGTTGAGGACTAGAATATTACAGACTAGATGAGTGGAAAAGCTGGTTGGGGATAGCTTTGTGTTCTTTGGTTCCATGACCCTGGAATTTAGAGTGGAAGAGTCATCCTTTGGGTTTATTTTGTAGCACATTAATTCTGCACAGCTGCTCCTTGGAGAAAGGCATAATGACACTCTCAGAGAGGCAGCAAGTTACAGTGGAGGGAGTACACTGCACTGAGTCAGAAAACCTGAATCCAAATCCTGGCTGTACTGCTTACCAGCTGGGTGACCTTGGACACTGTTCACATTTTTTTTAAAGCAATGAGACATCTCTTCTGTAAATCCAGAACAGTAACGTCTACCTTGCCTACCTCATGAATTAGTGATTGCGAGAACCAAGTAAATTAATGAAAGTACATAAAACATTTCTAAGCCCTAAAATGTGTGTAGACATGGGGTAAGAGAGAAATGTGTTCACAGCTGATTCCCAGAGGGTTTCAAACTAGTCTTGTTTTTATAGGTAACTCCACTTTATTCCCTCAGGTATTAGACAGGGAGTTAAAGGATCTGACCACCTTGGTCAGTCAGGAATTAGAGTGTGTGAATCAAATTATCATCAGCCAACCTCAAGAAGTTCCTGCTCAACTGTTGAAGGCTCTAGAGAAAGATGCCAAGAATCTTCAGAAGTCTCTCAGTTCTGTGAGTGACACTTGGAATTCCAGGTTACTCCACTTCCAGAATGCCGTGGAAATAGAAAAGGTAGCATTTTGCTTTTATTCATAAAAGCTCACAAAGTCTGGGTGGCTGGGAGATTTTCATAATGTGATTTGCCATTTATTTCTTAGACTAAAGTGTTAAATCAGCACACACAACTAGAAGGCAGACTTCAAGATATGAGAGCCTGGGTTGGCAATATCATTCTTATTCTGAACAGCAAGGCATCTAACAGTGAAACAGATGTTGACAACCTGAACCGCTGTCTCCAACAATATGAGGTAAACTCTCCACCCATTCTCAAGCATGTTTTACTTGTCCTTTGAGTTGTATCAATTTTATTTTCCTGCTAGGCAAACCAGTATCCATATTTATCTTTCTTTTTTTTTTTTTTTTTTTTGAGACGGAGTGTTGCTCTGTCGCCCAAGCTGGAGTGCAGTGGCACGTTCCCAGCTCACTCTAACCTCCGCCTCCCGAGTTCAAGTGATTCTCTTGCCTCAGCCTCCTGAGTAGCTGGGACTATAGGTACCTACCTCCACGCCTGGCTCATTTTGTACTTTTTAGTAGAGATGGGATTTCACCACGTTGGCCAGGCTGGTCTCAAACTCCGGACCTCAGGTGATCTGCCCACCTCGGCCTCCAAAGTGCTAGGATTACAGGTGTGAGCCACTGCACCTGGCCATTTATCTTTCTTAGAAAGATAAATTTCCAAGAAAGTCAGCTATGTTTAGGTTTTTAAATTATCATATCCCTGGCTGGGTGTGGCAGTTCACACCTGTAATACCAGCACTTTGGGAGGCCAAGGCAGGTGGATCACCTGAGGTCAGGAGTTCAAGACCAGCCTGGCCAACATGGTGAAACCCTGTCTCTACTAAAAATTCAAAAAAATTAGGCGGGCGGGGTGGCAGGTGCCTGTAATCCCAGCTACTTGGGAGGCTGAGGCAGGAGAATCGCTTGAACCCAGGAAGCGGAGGTTGCAGTGAGCCGAGATCACACCATTGCACTTTAGCCTGGGCAACAAGAATGAAACTCCGTTAAAAAAAAAAAAAATAGATCATATCCCCGGAGCTTCAGTGATTATGATCATTTCTCCCTTCAGCTGTTCTCTGAGATACCATCTACAGAATGACCTGTTATTATCAGTCTCATCTTCTCTTTCTAAATGAGCATCTAGGATCCATCCTTTGTTTCTCTTTTGACCGAGATCCAATCCTACATACACACACACACATACCAGTTTCAGGAGATCTTTTTGTTGTTGTTTGTACATGTACAGGTTTGTTATATAGGTAAACTGCATGTCATGGGGATTTGATGTCCAGATAATTTTATCACCTGGGTAATAAGCACAGTACCCAATAGGTATTTTTTCTGATCCTGTCTCTCCTCCCACCACCTCACTCTCAAGTAGGCCCCAGTATCTGTTGTTCACCTCCTAGTATCCATGTATTCTTGTTTAGCTTCCACTTATAAGTGAGAACATGCCATATTTGGCTTTCTGTTCCTGTGTTAGTTTACTTAGGATAATGGCCTCCAGCTCCATCCATATTGCTTTAAAGGATATGATCGCATTCTTTTGTATGGCTGGATAGTATTCCATAAAATGTGGTGTCCACATTTTCTTTATCCAGTCTACCATTGATGGGCATTTATGTTGATTCCATATCTTTGCTATTGTGAATAGTGCTATACGGAACATACACGTACATGTGTCTTTATGATAGAATGATTTATATTCCTTTGGATGTATACCCAATAATGGGATTGCTAGGTCAGATGGTATTTCTAAGTTCCTGTGAAATCGCTGCAGTGCTTTCCACCATGGCTAAATTCAGGAGAATTTTTGATTGGTTATTTAGAGCATGGGTTGGCAAACTTTTTTTTTTTTTTTTTTTTTTTTGAGACGGAGTCTCGCTTTGTTACTGAAGCTGGAGTGCAGTGGTGCGATCCCGGCTCACTGCAACCTCCATTCCCCTGCATCAGCCTCCCAAGTAGATGGGATTACAGGCACACACCATCGTGCCTGGCTAAATTTTTTGTATTTTCAATAGAGATGGGGTTTCACCATGTTACCCAGAGTGGTCTCAAATTCCTGACCTCAGGCAGTCTACCCACCTTGGCTTCCCAAAGTGCTGGGATTACAGGCATGAGCCACAGCGTCTGGCCAGCAAACTTTTTAAATAAAGGGCCAGATAATAAATATTATAGGCTTTATGAACCATATGCAAAAGACCTATTTCTGTTGCAATCACGCAAAATTAAAGCAGCCATAGATAGTACATAAACAAACGGCTATGGCTATGTTCCAATAAAACTTTATTTACAAAATCATGTGACAGGCCAGATTTTGCTTGGGGGCCATAGTTTGTTGACCCCCCTGCTCTAAAGAGATGCTTTTCTTCTTCTTAAGCCCCAGATTAATTGATTCTTTTTATTAGTCAATGAGAGAAAAGTTAGGACCATGAGATACATGTGAGCCAGAGAGTTTTCTCCCAAATATTGTTCTCTTTTTTGTTCTATTTAAGATTATATCAGGTATTACAGTGGTTTATCAGTCCTCTGCTATAGAGATCCCTCTCCTTCAACTTTTTAGAACGTCAAAACAGAACTAGAAATGACCCCTTCTTCTGTTCTGTCTTCTCCCTCTTCCCCAGTCTTAAGAGAAGCAGACATAAAGTTTGTCCATGATCAACCTTGTACACAATCTCATCCTCTTTATCACGTAAGAGTTGACCGGCCTCCTTTTTTTATACCCTTTATCCAAAGATATCACTGAGGGAGAGAGTTTCAGACTTTATTCAGGCTTTATCTGTTTGCTAAGATATTACAAAGAAGCAAGCATGAAAAAAATTCCTATGACATAGTATGAGATATAAAACATAGAGACATAGAGCATCTCATACATTGGTGCCCTCCCCTAGTTATAACATACGAATCCTCTTGTCGGCAGAAAACAGTCTGAGCCTTGTTTTCCCAGTGATAGTTTCCTAAATTATTATGTTCACAGAGGAAGGAAGCTTCGTCTTATTGTTAGCAGCGGCAAATTCATGTGAGTCTCCAATAGCTCGGTTCTTGCCTCCTCACGCGAAAGAATTTGACCAAGGGGCATAAGGCAGAGGGAGAGACTGAGGCAAGTTTTAGAGCAGGAGTGAAAGTTTATTTAAAAGTTTTAGGGCTGGGCACGGTGGCTTACGCCTGTGATCCCAGCACTTTAGGAGGCCAAGGCGGGCAGATCATGAGGTCAGGAAATCGAGACCATCCTGGCTAACACGGTGAAACCCCGTCTCTACTAAAATACAAAAAATTAGCCGGGTGTGTTGGCAGGCGCCTGTAGTCCCAGCTGCAGGCGCCTGTAGTCCCAGCTACTTGGGAGGCTGAGGCAGGAGAATGGCGTGAACCCAGGAGGTGGAGCTTGCAGTGAGCCGAGATTGTGCCACTGTACTCCAGCCTGGGTGACAGAGCAAGACTCTGTCTCAAAAAAAAAAACCAAAATTAGCCGGGCGTGGTGGCACATGCCTGTTATCTCAGCTACTCATGAGGCTGAGGCAGGAGAATCTCTTGAACCCGGGAGGCAGAGGTTGTGGTGAGCTGAGATTGCACCATTGCACTCCAACCTGGGCAACAAGAGGGCAATTCCATGTCAAAAATAAAACTCCGTCTCAAAAAATAAAAAATAAAAAAAGTTTTAGGGCTGAGCGTGGTGGCTCATGCCTATAATCCCAACACTTTGGGAGGCCAAGGCGGGAGGATCACCTGAAGCTCAGGATTTCAAGAGCAGCCTAGCCAACATGGTGAAACCCCGTCTCTACTGAAAACAAAATACAAAATTAACTGGGCATGGTGGCGGGCGCCTGTAATCCCAGTTACTTGAGAGCCTGAGGCAGGAGAATCGCTTGAACCCAGAAGGTAGAGATTGCAGTGAGCTGAGATCATGCCACTGGACTCCAGCCTGGATGACAGAGTGCGACTGTGTCTTAAAAAAAAAAAAGTTTAGAGCAGGAATGAAAGGAAGTAAAGTACACTTGGAAGAGGGCCAAACGGGCAACTTGAGAGATCCAAGCGTGTTGTCTGTCCTTTAACTTGGCGTTTTATATGTTGGCATGCTTCAAGGGATTATGTTTTTCCTCCCCTGGTTCTTCCCTTGGGGTGGGCTGTCTGCATGTGCAGTGACCTGCCAGCACTTGGGAGGGGTCGCACGCGCAGGGTGTTTCCTGAAGTTGTATACGTGCTCACTTGAGGCGTTTCTCCCTTACCAGTCGAGCGTTCCTAGAAGTAGTTCATATACCAATTTAAAGACCGCCACTTTGCCTCTTAGTGTGCATGCTTGAGCCCACTTGCCCAGCTCCTGAGATCTTATCGGGAAGCTGCTAATCACCAGCTTTACGTGTTTTCTATCTATTAAGAGCATGCCTTTCTCTGTTGCCGACTACAACCAATTATTATTTTAGAGAGATGGTTGAACAACCACCTGACCATCACCTGATGGTCACCTGACATTCTTGGAGGTGGCCATCAGGTGATGTGTAGGTGGGCAGGGCCTCTCATGCCCTGCTCATGTCTGCCTAACTACCTACTGTAACATTATGATAAATATTCAAGAAGCCGTTTCTGCCTGCTTTGCAGGATTGACTACTCTCAATTGATCTACTCTCAGTTTCAAAGTGATGGAGATCCAGTATAACATAACTGATAATCACTGAGTGTTTGTAGGAAGATTACTTGCTTTTAATAGTCTGAAAATAGATTATTTTACTGTTTGGATAGTTTTTACTACTTTAAGGGAAAAATACAACTATAACCTGAGTGTAATCTTTCACAGTTTTAAAAATAGTATGAACAGCATCATTTACTCAAAAAATGAAAATTTAGGCTGGGTGTGGTGGCTCATGCCTGTAATCCCAACACTTTGGGAGACTGAGTGGAAGGATCGCTTGAGCCCAGCAGTTCAAGACCAGCCTGGGCAATGTAGTGAGACACCATGTCTAGAGATAATTTTAAAAATTAGCTGGGCATGGTGGTGCACACCTGTGGTCCCAGCTACTTAGAAGGCTGAGGTGAGAGGATTGCTTGAGCCTGGGAGGTCCAGGCTGCAGTGAGCTTTGTATGCATCACTGCACTCCAACCTGGGTGACAGCAAGATCCTGTCTCAAAAAACAAAAATTTTAGCAAATCACAAACAAATTATGTATTTTCTCAGTACTGGCCTACCAGTAACTCATTGCTGGACGGATACAAATAGATATTTGAACCTAAGAAAGTACAATTAGATACATCTCAGATCAGAAATTCATGTTATATTTTCCAAAACTTTTTGAAGTTTGAAAACTTTATGGCCAGGCGGGGTGACTCACGCCTGTAATCTCAGCACTTTGGGAGGCCAAGGAGGGCGGATCACTTGAGGCCAGGAGTTCAAGACAAGCCTGGCCAACATGGCAAAACCCTGTCTCTACTAAAAATACAAAAAATTAGCTGGGCATGGTGGTGCGCACCTGTAGGCCCAGCTACTCAGAAGGTGGAGGCACAAGAATTGCTTGAACCAGTGAGGCAGAGGTTGCAATGAGCCGAGATTGTACCACTGCACTCCAGCCTGGGCAACAGAGCAAGACTCTGTTTCAAAAAAAAAAGACCAAGTGCAGTGGCTCACACCTCTAATCCCAACACTTTGGGAGGCTGAGGTGGGCAGATCAAAAGGTCAGGAGATCGAGACCATCCTGGCTAACACAGTGAAACCCCTTCTCTACTAGAAGTACAAAAAATTAGCCAGGCGTGGTGGCGGGCGCCTGTAGTCCCAGCTACTTGGGAGGCTGAGGCGGGAGAATGGCATGAACCCGGGAGGCAGAGCTTGCAGTAAGCCAAGATCGTGCCACTGCACTCCAGCCTGGGCAACAGAGCGAGACTCCATCTCAAGAAAAAAAAAGTCTCTCTCACTTTGAGTCTCTCCAAACTCCTCATAAATTATAATTAAGTTTCCTTTACTGGACCTACCTTGATTTCCAAATGCAGTAAGCAGCTCTATTGTTTATGCTAGCATAATTATACTATTGCTAATCCAAAATATCTGTGAATTTATTTTTTTTTATTTTTTATTTTTTTGAGATGGAGTTTCACTCTGTCGCCCAGGCTGGAGTGCAGTGGCGCAGTCTCGGCTTACTGCAAGCTCCACCTCCCGGGTTCACGCCATTCTCCTGCCTCAGCCTCCCAAGTAGCTGGGACTACAGGCGCCCGCCACCACGCCCTGCTAATTTTTTGTACTTCTAGTAGAGAAGGGGTTTTCACCGTGTTAGCCAGGATGGTCTCGATCTCCTGACCTTGTGATCCACCCACCTCGGCCTCCCAAAGTGCTGGGATTACAGGCATGAGCCACCATGCCTAGCCAAGAGAGACTTTAATTCTAGTTTGGCCCTAGAATCATTAGTGCCAGTTATGAGAGTACAGGAAATTAGCCTCTCTGATTCTGTTGGTTTTCTTCATGGACTGAGAAATGGAAGAATCATGGTTTTGTTTTGCTTTTTGTTTCCTTTTTCCACTTACCTTAGGATTTGAAACAGCCCATGGCTGAAAGGAAATCTCAGCTGGATGCTCTTGCTTTTGATGTTCAGTTCTTTATCTCGGAACATGCCCAGGACTTGTCCCCTCAGCAGAATCGACAGATGCTGAGGCTTCTGAATGAACTGCAGAGGTCCTTCCAGGAAATTTTGGAACAGACTGCAGCTCAGGTGGATGCCTTGCAGGGCCATCTTCAACAGATGGAGCAGGAGGCCCTGGTGAAGGTCAGACTGAACCAGCAGCTGGGCTCAGTTTGTCTGTGGGGATGTCCTCTGTCATTGGGTTTTCTGGCCAGACTCTGTGCATCATGATTGCAGGAGCTTGGGTTTACCAGTTTTGAAATTTCATGTCATGCAGGCCAGTATGGTTCTAGTCCAGGAGGCACCTGTTCTGGCTGTTTTTCTTGCCATGTCTTTGGTTTTATGTATGTGTGAGAGAATGTATGTGTTGACATGTGTATACATATGCAAGTGTTTTCTTTTAGTGAGACTTTTCCTTCACTGCATCTCATTGTCTCTGACTTTCAAATGAAAATCATGTTATCTAGTCCTTTCCCTACTTTACTTTCTCCTTTAGCATTGTTTTGAGGGCTCGTAAGAACATCTAGATACTCTGAGCTCTTGAGGAGAAGCGTTCTGAAATTAGTTTCATTCTATTTAATCTATTTCAAATGATTTACAGTAAGGTTCCCTGACAATCCTTAAGTGGCTGAGAAGGAAATTTTTATTAGAATTGTATTAATTTTTGGCTCTTTAAAAATTAATATTATTTTCTTGCACCTTTCCTCACACAGTAGTGCCCAGTGCTTATTCAATCATGGAAAACAGTATGTAGAAGCAGGCATGATACTAAAACAAACAAACAATCAAAAAACTAACCATCCTACCATCTTCCATCACAACTCACTTCTTGCAAAGCTCAGCTCAACATAATTGCATTAATAATAACATTAAAACCTTAGAATACCTAGAATGATGTTCATGCCATTTCTGCTATTTGAGTAGTAAGTTGGCATATAACAAGATGATATTAGAGTTGTCATTATCACCATAAAATTTGTCTCAAGGGCTCCTTTATTAAATATTGTGCAAAAAATTGAGCTTTTGAGTCAGACTTTAAGGGAATTAGGGTAGTTTGTGCCGTATGTCCCCTTTTACTGTCTCATTTTTTCAACTGTATTGAAATTGAGATATACTAATGGAAAGCCTTAGGTTACCTTCGAAAACTGAGCATGTGCAATGCTCTCATTCGGGAGTTTATATACCATGATATAACCTTTGGATAATTAATGAAGTAAAATTCGTCTGAGCCACCTTAAGACAAGACCCAGCCCAGATTCAGGGTAGACGCCTGAGCTGCAGCAGGTGATAGAACTGCATGTGAACATTCTCCCTGAGCATGTAATTAATTCCACAATGCTTATTAACCTTGTTTTTGTCAGAAATGCTCTGCTTCTCTCAATATTTCCCCTGAATGTGTGTGTATGTCTCTGTGTTAACTTGTTGCTTTGCTTTTTTCAGATTCAGTCTGCACCCATCCTAACCCATGAAGATCCTGTTTTACAGCTGAAGAGCTCTTAGGAGTTCTCTTCCAGAGCCCTTCTATTTGTCCTAAAGAGGGGGAGAGAGGGCCAGTTGGGCACCTGTTTGTAAGTGCAGGTGACTAAAGCGCCATCAGAAGGTAGAAACTGGTGGAAAATGGTTTTAGAAGGATGGTCAGGAGAACACATCATGCTCAATTGCTCAGTCAGGTGCTTCAATGTCATACAACTGAGATAAAATCTAGAGAAAGGATCAGGCACAGAAACATATTCCCTCTCTCTCCTTGGGCCCGACCTGTTCCTTTGATATTAGTGTAGACACCTAAAGGACTGAGCCAGTTGCTATTCTTGGGCACTTTCCTTCTCAAAATAGCCAAATCTAGCCCTTCATGCCTGGCATGTAATCATTTATTTAATGAGTCTCTGGATTGATGAGATATTTGATTTATAAAGTCAGCTCAATTATTAAGAAGCTCAATTAACTTATGAATTATCCAGGTCTTTGATTTTTCTTTCTACTCCAATTCTTCTACTTTTGCATATTATGTAGCAAGTCTCTGGTTCTAGTGGAGGAATTGATCAGAACCACTGATTTATTATCATTACCATTATCGTGTGGATTTCAAGAATCTGGGCTCTTTCTTCTCTATTTCCAAAGATAATAACAGCAGTCTGGTGAAGGAGCCCCAAACCAAAACCTGAACTAGAAGCATTCTCATAATTATCCTGATTATTATCCAATCCATAGACCCAGATCGATGGACTGTCCAAATGAGGGGAGCTTTCCGAATATGACTTCTGTGTCTTTTCCTATTCTAGTCTCCCATCAACGTTTCCATCCTTGAGATATAACCTTCTTGTTTTACATTTCAGGGAGTTTCTTGTATTTGTAAAATGTGAATTAGTAAATGTTTTTTGACCCCTTTGCATTTTAATTAGACCCTGCAGAAACAACAAAATACCTGTCACCAGCAACTGGAGGATCTTTGCAGTTGGGTAGGACAGGCAGAAAGAGCACTGGCAGGCCACCAAGGCAGAACCACCCGGCAGGATCTCTCTGCTTTGCAGAAGAACCAAAGTGACTTGAAGGTCAGTGTGAACCCATCAGTTTTGACACAAAGTCTCACTCTATCGCTCAGGCTGGAGTACAGTGGCATTATCTTGGTTCACTGCAGCTTCGACCTCCTGGGCTCAGGCAATCCTCCCACCTCAGCCTACCCAGGGGCTGGGACAAAGTCATGAGCCACTATGTCCTCATTTTTTATTTATTTTGTAGAGATGGGGTATCACGATGTTGCCAGAGCTGGTCTCGAACTCTGGGCTCAAGCAATCCTCCTACTTTGGCCTTAGCCTCTCAAAATGTTAGGATAACGGGAGTGAGCCACCATGCCTGGCGATGTTTTCATTCCTTCGACAAATATTTAGTGCTTAAGGGTTAGCAATAATGGTAAACAGACATCATCCCTGGCCTTGTGAAGCACACAGTCTAGCAGGGCATACAGAAATTTTACAGATTATTTTAAAAATGAACATAAAATTATTAACTGTTATATCTGTGAAGGAAAACTCATATGAGAACATATAGCAGAGAGACCCAATCTAGAGTAGAATTTCAGAAAAGATTATCTTGAAGAATTGTCACCTAAACTTGAGAAATGAAAGATATGTAGGGGTTAATGCATGAAGAGGTAGGAGGAGGAAGAGAACATACCAGGCAGAGGCTTATGTATTGGTCTTGAGATGGGAATGGTATTGAGCACAACATACTCAAGAGCTGAAAGAAAGCTAGTTCAACTGGACTGCAAAGAATAAGAGGAAAATTAGGGAAAGTTGAAGTTGGAGGGTTAAGTGGCACCTATATCACACAGGACCCTGTAGGCCACATTAAGGATGAAGAGTGATACCCAAGAGAGTATAAAGGCCCATCAGGCCTCAACTGTGCTAAGATCATGTCAACAATTCTTTATGGAAAGAATGATCCCTTTGAGGATAATGCATTGCAAAATGAAAAATCTCTCATGCTTATGTTTGTGGACAACCTTCTTTTTGGCTTCACTAAATACTTGCTTAGAAAATGAAATAAAATTTCTTTGCATTGATTTAAGCCTAAACCTGAAAAAAATTGTAGTCAGGGACTATATACAGGACTATATGTCATCCTAGCCACTCCATCTTTATACCATTAGAGGACTTAGAAGCACGAAAGTTGAAGGCTCTGCCATTCCTATTTTCTTGTGTTAAGGATTTACAGGATGACATTCAGAATCATGCCACCTCATTTGCCGCTGTTGTCAAGGACATTGAGGGGTTCATGGACGAGAATCAGACCAAGCTGAGCCCACATGAGTTGACAGCTCTTCAGGAAAAGCTTCGTCAGGCTAAGGAGCAATATGAGGCACTCCGGGAACAGACACGGGTGGCCCAGAAGGAGCTGGAGGAAGCAGTGACCTCTGCCTTACAGCAGGAGACTGAAAAGGTAATAAACTGCTATGACACTTGATAGTTTTCAAAAAAGAATTTTGGTACCAACACAAAAGACAATGAGGGGAAAACAGTCTTATAGCACGCACAGAATCATGAGAAAGGGCTACTTCAGGAGCTAGTCTGGTTTTTGTTTTTTGAGACGGAATCTCTGTCACCCAGGCTGGAGTGCAGTGTCATGATCTCGGCTTACTGCAACCTCTGCCTGCCAGGTTCAAGTGATTCTCGTGCCTCAGCCTCCTGAGTAGCTGGGACTACAGGCGCATGCCACCACACCCAGCTAAATTTGTATTTTTAGTAGAGTTTAGGGTTTCAGCATGTTGACCAGGCTGGTCTCAAACTCCTGACCTCAAGTGATTCTCCTGCCTCGGCCTCTCAAAGTGCTGGGATTACAGGTGTGAGCCACTGTGCCGGCCAAATGACGTATTTCAATATGAATCTAGACTGGTGATCTAAGAGTACTAGGGAAAAATATCTATGAAGTCTTAGTGAGCCAAAAGTTGTCCCTGAACTGCCTCTGTAGTTACAGTGGGAATCGTGGCACTGGGATAAACCACAGAGAAGCCAAAGTCTCAAATGGTCTTCTGCACCCCACTCAACACTGGCGGATTTAATTTGAATCTTTTGTTTAGCCTTGGATGCAGACACTAATGAGGAAAGTAGAGAACATGGAAAAGAAAAATAAATTACCTGAAGATGAATTTTTTTTTTTTTTTTTGAGACAGAGTCTCGCTCTGTCGCCCAGGCTGGAGTACAGTGGTGCAATCTCGGCTCACTGCAAGCTCTGCCTCCCAGGTTCACGCCATTCTCATGCCTCAGCCTCCCGAGTAGCTGGGACTACAGGCGCCTGCCACCTTGCCCGGCTAATTTTTTGTATTTTTTTTTAGTAGAGACGGGGTTTTACCATGTTAGCCAGGATGGTCTCGATCTCGTGACCTCGTGATCTGCCCGCCTCAGCCTCCCGAAGTGCTGGGATTACAGGCGTGAGCCACTGTGCCCAGCCCTGGAGATGAATTTTGAAATAGATAAATATATAACTTGGCATAACCTATTTAATTTATTAAAATACATGTAGACCCAGTAAATAGAATTTCAAAGGCAAGTTGAAGAATTAAATGTTTCCCTATAGCCTCAGGTGAGAGAAAAAATTTAAAAAGAGCTACATGTTCTGTTTAGTTGAGGAAAGGATGAAAGAAGTTTGTCTTTCCTTTAGGAAAGAGCAGCCAGGTAATTGGATGTGACCGTGCTATTTCTTACCCTACCAAGCCAGTCCAGCACTTCTGTGTACCTTGAAAGATTCTGTGAAGCATTGCTGAGGTGACAGGACTAAATGATCTCTTAATAAAATATTTCTGAATCCTAAGATTTGTTTTGTTTTGAGACAGAATATTGCTGTGTCACCCAAGCTGGAGTGCAGTGGCACGATCTTGGCTCACTGCATCCTCCACCTCCCAGGTCCAAATGATATTCGTGCCTCAGCCTCCTGAGTAGCTGGGTCTACAGGTGTGCACCACCACACCCAGATAATTTTTTGTATTTTTAGTAGAGATGGGGTTTCACCATGTTGACCAGGCTGGTCTCAAACTCCTGATCCTCAGGTGATCCACCAGGCCTCCCAAAGTGCTGGGATAACAGGCATGAGCCACTATGTCCTGCCTCTTTTTTTTTGTTTTTTAAGCAGTAAGATATAATGAAATGTAGAGATATTTTTAATAATTTTTCAAAAGATTTTAAAAGATGTGAATTCTCTTTTGTATGTGCAAAGACTGTTTATACCCAGTCTTAGAATTAGCATAAAATTATCTCCTCCCCTTTACCCCATTGCTTAACCTGTGGTTGTATGATTGAGTATGTAAAGCCTTCTCACTAGACAACCTCTGTGACTTCAGAGTAAAGCAGCAAAGGAACTGGCAGAGAACAAGAAGAAAATCGATGCTCTCCTGGATTGGGTAACTTCGGTAGGATCATCTGGTGGACAGCTGCTGACCAACCTTCCAGGAATGGAGCAGCTCTCGAGAGCTAGTTTGGAGAAAGGAACCTTGGACACCACTGATGGTTACATGGGGGTGGATCAAGCCCCAGAGAAACTGGACAAGCACTGTGAGAAGATTAAGGTAAGGGTGTTAGCTTATCCTCACTATGCTAGAGAAATCTCTCCTGCCCTGAGCAAGTAACCACAATCACCTTGCCCCTAAATCCAGTGAGAACCTCTCAGTTTGTGTCTTCTTTGGTGTCTCAGCAGCTTTGACACTGTTGGCCACTTCTTGAAATACTTTGTCCCTTGGTTTCCATACTACTACTTTGCCCTGACCATCTTTCTTACTTTCCCCTGGCCAGCTTTTCAAATACTGATGTTTCCAGGTGTATCCTAGGCCCTCATTTTATCTTTCAGAACATACTTTCCTTGGGCAGTCTCATCTACTCACAACACTGTAATTGCCATTTGCACTAATTAATTCTGTGTATGCATTTCCTTCTAGCCCTGATTCCTGTCCTGAGCGTCAAACCAGTATATAAATCTGTCTGCCTATTTGCAACTTGAGCCCACAAGCACATCAGCCTGAAAATGGAACTCCTGTTTCCTGTGATACTCCTCCCACAATCAAACATTCTCTTTCCTTTATTCCCACTTCATTGTCTGAACTGGACATCATCCTAGATTCCATTCTCTCTCTCAATCTCCCACGTCAAATCAGGCATCAGATCTCACGCCAATTATATTTCTTTCAAAGTCAGCTACACTTCTTCATGTTTATTGAGATATTATTGTAGTTTAGAACCACTATCTGCTTTCACTGGTATTATTATAGTAGCTTCTACTGGTCTTCTTGCCTCTTGGTTTTTACCTTCCAGTCCATTCTCCTTACTACTAAGGAGTCGTTCTAAAATGCTGTATCCTTGCTTAACCCTTTTTATGATTACCTGTTGCCCTCAAGATTACATGGTTAACTCTCCTCTCAGCCCCTACCCACTGGGATCTAGTCTACTTATTTGGCCTTATCTGTCACCTTCCTTTATACTTGAGCATCTGCTTATATTGATTCCTTTCAGTTTCTTGGCTAAACTGTGCTCTCACTTTCCTCTGGGCCTTTATATGCTCTTGGAACTTACTTGCTTCTCCATTGCATAAAGTAAGGGAGGGGCCCAGCTATTGGTTAATTTTTACTCATTCTTCAGATCTCAGCTTAGAGTTCACTTCCTCTAGGAAGCCCATATTCATCACCACTCACTCACCAAAGTTAGGGTATATATTCCCCCTATATGCTCTTCTTTCTCTCTCTCTCTTTTTTTTTTTTTTTTTTTTTTTTTTAAGACAGAGTCTTGCTCTGTTACCCAGGCTGGAGTGCAGTAGCATGATCTCGGCTCATCGCAACCTCCATCCCCTGGAGTCAAGCGATTCTTATGCATCAGCCTCCCAAGTAGTTAGGATTACAGGCACGTGCCACCATGCCTAGCTAAGTTTTGTATTTTTAGTAGAGATGGGGTATCACTATGTTGGCCAGACTGGTCTCAAACTCCTGACCTCGGGTGATTTGCTCACCTTCCAAAGTGCTGGGATTACAGGTGCCCAGCCTATAAGCTCCTCTTACACCCTTTCCTACTTTGTAACATTTCTCATTCTATATTGTTTTGTTGTCTGTATTGCCCTCTAGATGCTAGGCTTGAAAACACGCACTGTTTCTTACAGGCTTCCTGTTCTGTAACAAAACAAAACAAAACAGCAGAAGTCACTTCTTACCGTTTATTGCTACTCATTTATTTATTCATTTAGCAATGACTGAATAGCTGCCATATGCCAGGAATTAGAAATAAGCCAGTGAGTCAACCCAGTAAACCATCTTCAAGGGCATCAACTGGCGTATACAGGGACATTCTATTGAATGATTGAAAGAAGATTACATATTTAGGACACTTACAACACAGGGATCATATATTTTAGTGGTGGCACCTTTGTAGAAAGAATATTGGCTTAGTTGGAATACTTGTGTTGAGTGGCCTGTGTGGACCATTGTCATATTTTATATTAATAGGATTTCTGCCTCTTGCATTACGCTTTTGGAAGGTCCATCATAATGTGTTCCCCAAAGCCCTGATAGTCTTATAAGAGGACAGAGCAAAAATGGTTCTGCTGTCATAGGGCGCTTCTGACACCTTTTGCTGGCAGCAGTCAACCTAACCAAGTGGTATCTCCCTTCCAGGAAGGAAACTGCCTTATGGGTAGGTGAGTTGGAGGGTGAGAATGGAGGACACCTGAGTGATATACAGACAAAGCTCTAGTACTGTTCCTGTTTCACTATCTAATTGAGCAAGATATATTTGTCATTCCAGCTTTCTTTTTTTTCCTTCTGCTTTTTTTTTTACTTTTCTTTTTTTTTTTTTTTTTTTTTTGTTTTTAGACAGAGTCTCAGTCTGTCACCAGGCTGGAGTGCAGTAGCACAATCTCAGCTCACTGCAACCTCCGCCTCCCGGGTTCAAGCCATTCTCCTGCCTTAGCCTCTCGAGTAGCTGGGATTACAGGCGCACACCACCATGCCCAGCTAATTTTTGTATTTTTAGTAGAGACGGAGTTTCACCATGTTGGCCAGCATGGTCTCGATCTCTTGACCTCGTGATCCACCCGCCTTGGCCTCCCAAAGTTCTGGGATTAGAGGCATGAGCCACTGCGCTCAACTGTTTTTTCTTTTGTAAAGAGATGAGGCCTCACTTTGCCACCCAGGCTGAAGTGCAGTGGTACGATCATAGCTCACTGTAACCTTCAAGTCCTGAGCTCCAGTAATCCTCTCAAGTAGCTAGGACTACAGGTGTGCACCCACCATGCCTCATTCATTTTTTTTTTTTTTTTTTTTTTTTTTTTTTTAAGAGACAGTTTTGCTATGTTGTTGCTCAGGCTGGTCTCGAAAACCTAGCTTCAACCTCCTAGTCACTCAGCTTTCTTGAAATGATGTGGGAAGCTGAGGCGATCAGGTTGCTGTTGATACAGGCTAAAAGTAGACGATGCTCAGTAGTCCTTCTCTAAGTAGTGGCATAAACAGTATAGGTAGTCAGGAATACTGACAACTCCCACTGTCTTCTAGACTCGGGAAGAACATCTTATGTTTCAAAACAGAAACTCACAGCTCTCCTCAAAGAACTCATATTCCATTGGAATAGAAAGAAGTTCTGTTTATAAGCACATAGACAAAGTACATACAAATAGAAAGTACCAATTACTTATTATTACCCAGAAATACAGTTTACTCTCTAATTATCGAATTAATTTTCCATGGCCTTTCCTAGTAGGGACAGTCTTCATGGACACATGAGTGACAGTTAAGAACTTGCATTTTTTTTTTAAGATAGAGTCTCAGTCCGTTGCCAGGCTGGCGTGCAGTGGCATGATCTCGGCTCACTGCAACCTCTGCCTCCCAAGTTCAAGCAATTCTCCTGCCTCAGCCTCCCAAGTAGCTGGGATTACAGGCATGTGCCACCATGCCCAGCTAATTTTTGTATTTTTAGTAGAGACGGAGTTTCACCATGTTGGCCAGCATGGTCTCGATCTCTTGACCTCGTGATCCACCCGCCTTGGCCTCCCAAGTTCTGGGATTACAGGCATGAGCCACCGTGCCTGGCCAAACTTGCAATTTTTATATTGTCGTATGTATGATTTATTCAGCTACCCTTCCACTAATGTAGATGATTATTAGTTGTCCATTTGTATAGTTTAGCTAAGAGAGTCAGGTTTGAGTTGCAGTTCTGTTCCTTAACAAACTGCATGACCTTAGTCAAGTCTTTTTGGTATTCAGTTAATCCTTTTTTTTTTTCTTTTCTTTTTTTTTTTGGAGACGGAGTCTCGCTCTGTCGCCCAGGCTGGAGCACAGTGGCCGGATCTCAGCTCACTGCAAGCTCCGCCTCCCGGGTTTACGCCATTCTCCTGCCTCAGCCTCCCGAGTAGCTGGGACTACAGGCACCCGCCACCTCGCCTGGCTAGTCCTTTGTATTTTTTTTTTAGTAGAGACAGGGTTTCACTGTGTTAGCCAGGATGGTCTCAATCTCCTGACCTCGTGATCCGCCCGTCTCGGCCTCCCAAAGTGCTGGGATTACAGGCTTGAGCCACCGCGCCCGGCCTCTTTTTTTTTTTGAGATGGAGTTTTGCTCTTGTTGCCTAGGCTGGAGTGCAATGGCATGATCTTGGCTCACTGCAACCTCCACCTCCTGGGTTCAAGTGATTCTCCTGCCTCAGCCTCCTGAGTAGCTAGGACTACAGGCATGCACCACCACACCCAGCTAATTATGTATTTTTGGTAGAGATGGGATTTCACCATGTTTGGTCAGGCTGGTCTTGAACTCCCGACCTCAGATGATCCGCCTGCCTCGGCCTCCCAAAGTTCTGGGATTACAGACGTGAGCCACTGCACCTGGCCAGTATTCACTTATTCTTAATATGGGTATTATATTGTCTACCTTTATTATAGGTTGTGCCACAAAGCAAATGAAATAATACATGTAAAATCTTTTTGAAAACCATGAAGTCCTATACATGTCAGTTCAGAGGGGATTGGCATGTGGCATACTATTTAGAGAGTGACTGATATTGATGATTTCTGAGCAGCTGGAAAAGTGGTCTATTGAGTAGAGATAGAGACCTCTCCCTACTTCTAGCTTATATATAGATGGTCCTTAAAGATTATAAGTACAATTTAAGAGTCAGCATCTAAATTAAAGGGCTATACCTAAAACAAGGGGCTGAACTGAATAAAATGAAGTTAATGGAAAAATGTGAGATGCAGCAAAACTGAGAGAGGTGTATGACTTGACAGCAATGTGGGTGAAAAGACCAAGGCTTAATGTGAGCAGACCTCACATGGAGTATGCAGTCCAGTCTTGTATACCTCAAATTATTGTGGATTCCCTACTGATTGTCCTTTGTTTGGGGGGATTTTTTTTTTTTACCAGGCCCGTCACCAAGAATTGCTGTCCCAGCAGCAACATTTCATTCTGGCCACCCAGTCAGCTCAGGCCTTCCTGGATCAGCATGGCCACAATCTCACACCTGAGGAACAACAGATGCTGCAAGAAAAGCTGGGAGAGCTAAAGGAGCAATATTCTACTTCCCTGGCCCAATCAGAGGCAGAACTGAAGCAGGTGCAGACACTTCAGGATGAGTTGCAGAAATTTCTGCAGGATCATAGAGAGTTTGAAAGCTGGTTGGAACGATCTGAGAAAGAGCTGGAGAACATGCATAAGGGAGGCAGCAGCCCCGAGGCCCTTCCCTCCCTGCTGAAGCGGCAAGGAAGCTTCTCAGAGGATGTCATTTCCCACAAAGGAGACTTGAGATTTGTGACTATCTCAGGACAGAAAGTCTTAGACACGGAAAACAGTTTTAAGGAAGGCAAAGAACCATCAGAAATTGGAAACTTAGTAAAGGACAAGTTGAAGGATGCAACAGAAAGGTACACTGCTCTCCACTCAGAGGTAAGGGGGCAGTTCCTGGCATCTTTGTGAAACAATCATGGCAGCCCTCACACAATGTAGGTAGTGTCTGGGTCTCAGAATAAGAACCCCAGGACACAGTAAGAGAGCTGATTTAAACTTGAACCATGGGCTTCAAGTTTGAACCATGGGGTTCAAACTTGAACCAAGACTTTGCATGTCTTCACAGACAATGCAAAAAATGTAACATACATAGGTATTAGCCCAAAGGCCTGATAGCTAGCTAATACCTAATACCTAGCAGTGGCAGGAGTATGTCACACTGATGATGAAGGTGGAAGTATTCACCTTCCTGTATCCTGACTAGCGGACTTGGGCTCCCAAGAGACATAGCACACAGAGGAAATTTAAACCAACTGCACAGTTTTTATTTCTGGACAGAGCATCTAGGGTATATCCTTACCTTCCTTCCTATCTAAAGAACTTCCTCTTTCTTCTAAAGTTTAGAATCCAGTCAGCTCTTCTTACCTGTCTTATGCCTTCTGCCAACACTTCTAATCCCCAAGAAAGAACACTTTTTGCACTTCTTAACTCCTACCTTTGTCTGCAACCTGCTGTTCATTTCTTTGGGGGCTTGTCATATATCTCATTAAATTTTCCTGGATATGTAAGAAGGTCGAGGTGGATAATATGGAGCAAACAGAGGGGACCCACACTTATAGATCATTGCTAACCATCTATCCATGGGTTCTGGCACTACCCTTATCTGAAGTTACAGTGAGTTCTCTGTAATAAAGCCAGGCCTCTTTCTTTGGGCAACTGCTGCCTTTGGCCTGACCTTGCTTAAGTCTGCTTACCTTCCTTTCTTTGGCACAGTGTACACGATTAGGATCTCACCTGAATATGCTGTTAGGCCAGTATCATCAATTCCAAAACAGTGCTGACAGCCTGCAGGCCTGGATGCAGACTTGTGAGGCCAATGTGGGGAAGCTCCTCTCAGATACAGTTGCCTCCGACCCTGGAGTTCTCCAGCAGCAGCTTGCAACAACAAAGGTAAGTCAGGATACAGGCTGTGTTGTGGTGTCAAGACCTAGTATTCCATGGCGTAAAGGACTCCAAAATAAAGCAAATGCTTACATAAAATGAAGGCAGTAGTTGGGATGCCTTGGACGAGATCTGAGTGCTAAATACTTCTAATATTTATGGCTATGGGTAAACTTAGAATTTTTCTGTGAAGCTGTTCAGTAGCTCCGGATTCCTAGAATCAGCTTTGATTACTTACTTAGATGGTTTTTTGGTTTGTTTGTTTTTTTCATGGACAAGCAGCAGTTGCAGGAGGAATTGGCTGAGCACCAAGTACCGGTGGAAAAACTGCAAAAAGTAGCTCGTGACATAATGGAAATTGAAGGGGAGCCAGCCCCAGACCACAAGCATGTTCAAGAAACTACAGGTATAAAGCAGCAACAGTATAATAGTACTCCCTTAATTCCTAGTATGTACCTCTGTTCTGCAATATGTCACATTGGGTTGTGCAAATATCTGTGGTGCCAGGCTAGAGGCTGAGAATGTAAACACGAATAGACATAGATTGTCATCAAAGAGCTCATCCTCTAATGAACTTTATTCTTGCACCATTGAAGGACCTTCACAATCTGGCTTCAGTCCCTTTTCCCCAGGCATCTATCTTCTAGCCACACCTACTTCTTTTCTTTCCCAAGTAAACCACTTACATTGTATTACCCCTGAAGTTTTTCCTGTTGCTCAGCTGCTAACATTCATTGGATGCTTACAAAGCATGGTGAAATCTTGCCCATGCTTCAAGATGTCACCATGCTTTGTATACAGGCCTGGCGTGGTGGCTCACGCCTGTAATCCCAGCACTTTGAGAGGCTGAGGCAGGTGGACCACGAGGTCAGGAGATCGAGACCATCCTGGCCAACAAGGTGAAATCCCATCTCTACTAAAAATACAAAAAATAAAAAAAATTAGCCGGGCATGGTGGCGGGCGCCTGTAATCCCAGCTACTCCGGAGGCTGAGGCAGGAGAATAGCGTGAGCCCAGGAGGTGGAGCTTGCAGTGAGCTGAGATTATGCCACTGCACTCCAGCGTGGTCAACAGAGCGAGACTCCATCTCAAAAAAAAATATATATATATATATGTATATATATATATATATCGTATGCTTGAAAATTGCTGCGAGAGTATATTTTAAGTGTTTTCACCACAAAAAACTGATAAGTATGTGAGGTAATGCATGTGTTAAATAGCTTGACTTAGCCATTCCACTCCTCAAAAGAAACGAAAGATAATTATTGTCCTAAAACAAGGACAGTACTTCTAGTATTAATATACCACTTAAGATTTTATTTTTATCATTAATTATGATGTGTCTTCCTCTGCCTATGCTCTGTTTCAGAGTCTTTAAGTTGTAGATGTCAGATAAGATACTTCAGTATCTTTAGTCCTCAGCATCTAGTACAATTTCTGGTTCTTTGTATGTGGTAAATAACTAATGCTTATTGAACTTGGCTCTAATACTAATTCATTTCAAGCTTATTTCTTCCATTGGTCTTAATGTCAATTATTATTACAATTACTATGTTCAATGTAGGACTGGGCATGGTGGCTCATGCCTGTAATCCAGGCACTTTAGGAAGCTGAAGTAGGAAGATTGCTTGAGGCCAGGAGTTCAAGACCAGTGTGGGCAACATATTGAGACCACATCCCTATAAAAAATTGATAATAGTAAAGATTTTAAATGAGCAATTTAAATACAGTCTTTAAAAGCATAATACAAAAATTGTCTCCACTCTTTCTTTTCATGGCCTGATTTTTCAGATTCCATACTCAGCCACTTCCAAAGCCTCTCCTATAGCCTGGCTGAGCGATCTTCTCTGCTGCAGAAAGCAATTGCCCAATCTCAGAGTGTCCAGGAAAGCCTGGAGAGCCTGTCACAGTCTATTGGGGAAGTTGAACAAAACCTGGAAGGGAAGCAGGTGGCATCACTCTCATCAGGAGTCATCCAGGAAGCCTTAGCCACAAATATGGTAAGACCTGTGTCCCAAGAGCTGGCATAGAGGGTATGTTTGCTATGTGCCATCATTATATAATGTTGAAAAAGTAACAAGAGAGAACTTAACATCTGTGAATCATCTAATAAGATTTAGAAATGATAACTAATCCATGTAAAGATATTTCTACCCAATTGAGCTGGAATGAAAGTGGTGATAGCAAAGTCATGTGGTAGAAGGAGTGGAGAGCTAAGGGGATGAGATGTGTGGTCTTCTGAAGGCTCAGTTGCAGTCCTCCAGTCCCCCTTGTGATATAGTGTATAGTTATTAGTTTGTGGCTCAGATGTCCTGGAATAAGTGAGCCAGGAGCTGACAGACGTGTTCTTCATGACAGAAATTGAAACAGGACATTGCTCGGCAAAAGAGCAGCTTGGAGGCCACCCGTGAGATGGTGACCCGATTCATGGAGACAGCAGACAGTACCACAGCAGCAGTGCTGCAGGGCAAACTGGCAGAGGTGAGCCAGCGGTTCGAACAGCTCTGTCTACAGCAGCAAGAAAAGGAGAGCTCCCTAAAGAAGCTTCTGCCCCAGGCAGAGATGTTTGAACATCTCTCTGGTAAGCTGCAGCAATTCATGGAAAACAAAAGTCGGATGCTGGCCTGTGGAAATCAGCCAGATCAAGATATTACACGTTTCTTCCAACAGATCCAGGTGAGGATATATCTGCCATGTTAGCAGAATAAAGGGGAGAGAAGGGCCGGGAGAGAACCAGCATTTACTGAGCACATACTACATCAGTCAGTATACTGGAAACTTTACCTGCATTATCTTTGGGAATTATTACAGTGATCCTGTAAACTAGGTATCATTTGTCCATTTTTTAACCAACACAGTCAATATTTATTTTTCATTCTTACTACATGTTCAACCCAAATCAGCGGAGCCACTCAGCTCATCATAGTCACTCAAGGGATGCAGATTGATGGAGATTTCATCCTGATAAAAGCTTTCATGATTACTGCTTCAGTGGGAAAAGGGCATATTTTATCCATTTACATTTTATTAGTCAAATCACTTTCCACAAAACCACCTATACCTTTCAAGAGGGTGAGGAAATGTAATCTCACCATGTACCAACAGGTGCAAAGCTAGAAATATTTGGTAAAAAGTATTAACAACTACCACAGATATATACCCAGAAGTAGAATTGCCAAGTCATAGTATATGCATATATTAATTTAATTTGACTCAGTAGTGCCCAATTTAAGCTCCAGAATGGCTGTACCAGCACACATTCCCACCCGTAGTACTTCAGCATTCCTATATCTCTGCATTGCCGCCTTCGCTTTTTCCAGCTTTCTAACATTTTCCATATTAAGTGGAATCTCGTTGTTTGGTTTTGTTTGCTCTCCTTTTTGCTTTGAATGATTTCAAACTTTACAGAAAAGCAGAAGGAATGGTCCATTAAACACCAGCATACTCTTCATCTAGACTCACCAGTTGCTAATTGTTTTCCCTGTTATAAAAATATAAAAGAGTATCATTATGGGCTTCTATAGTTGGTATTACCGTTATTCTTTATGATACCTAATGTTTTCCCAAATGTGGTCTGTGGGATCCCCTTCAAGCTATCTCCTGTGGCTTTTTTTTTTTTTTTAATAATTTCACATTGCTATATTTTATATTCAAGTAAGTTACAGCAGACATGTACTAAATTGAAAGTACCAATGGGAACAGATAAACTTTTGTTCCTGTGGCTTTTTGACATGTCTTCCTCAGCATAAGAGCACTTTTGGCACTTAAGGTATTTGTGGCACAATAATGTATTTCCTTGTCCCCTATCTGAAATCAGCTATTTATCCAAGGAGCCCCACTTATAGTGGGGAATGATATTTAGAAACCAAATCTGGACACCAGGTGAGCTACTGGAGTGTCACTACTTTAGTTCTTTTTAATAGATAGTGTTAGGAAATATATGTGTATGTTTTTTATATCATAAAATCATACTGACAGTCTAGTTTCAACTCAACACCATAGGAATCTTCCTCCTTTCCACATTTGTATCTTCCTTTCCTGTAGGGAGAACCCAAGTTCCCAGCAACAACTTCAATATATTTACTTAAATTTGTTTTATTCTACAATAAATATAAGATAGTTTTAGAATTACACTAGTATTTCTACCAATAACAAACCTGCTAAATAAAATTGAATATTTCTTTGGATATGTTTTAGTCCTTAGCCTGTGACCCACTGTGTACTGTATTCAAAAATTACCTGAATTATTTTTTCTGTAATTTCATATATAATTAGATTTGTTTCTATTTGTATTCAACTTTAGGACTTTATTTTTCTATCTTTGTTGATTAAACTTATTTTTAAATATGTAAAGCATTAACATAGCTCAAAAGTTAAAACTATTCAAAAAGTTATACTCAAGGTATAGGAAGTGAATAAGGATACATTCTCATTGTCTTTCCTGTCTCTTCCATCCCATTTTCACCCATCTGCAAAGTAACACATTTCAGGTTTATTTTTTTCTATTTCTTTTTACCAAAATGAACATACACACACATTCTTATTTCCCATTCTTCCTTACAAAAAGAAGGGTATATTACATAATCCTTTGCTTTTTTACTTAATATGTCTTGGAAATCACTTAATATGGATTCACAGGCATCTTCATTTTTTAAACCATACATTCATTGTGTAGAAGAATTATAGTTTAATCAACAAGACTCTGTTTTTTGTTTTTTGTTTTGTTTTGTTTTTTTTTTTTTTTTTTGGAGACAGAGTCTTACTCTGTGCCCTGTAGCCCAGACTGAAGTGTAGTGGCACGATCTTGTCTCACTGTAATCTCAACCTCCACCTCCCGGGTTCAAGAGATTCTCCTGCCTTAGCTTCCCAAGAAGCTGGGATTATAGGCACCTGTCACCATGCCTGGATAGTTTTTTTGTATTTTATTAGAGATGGGGTTTCACCATGTTGGCCAGGCTGATCTCCAACTCCTGACCTCAGGTGATCTGCCTGCCTCGGCCTCCCAGAGGGATTACACACGTGAGCCACCACACCTGGCCAATAAGACTTATATGTGTGGACATTTCAGTTGTGGTTTCCGAAATTGTGCTATTACAACTGAATAACTGTGTGTATTTTTTCCTATCAGAATAAGTTCCTAGAGTGGAGTTGTTCCATTAAAGGGTAAATACATGTGTAGTTTTGTTAGAAATAGCCAAATTCCCCTCCTTTGAGATTTCACCGTTTTGCATTCCCACCAGCAGTGTATTAGAGTACCTGTTTCCCCTACAGCCTCACCAACAAATTTATTATCGAGCTTTTAAATTTTTTCTGGTGTGATTGGTAAAACATGATATGTGAATGTGGTTTTAATTGTTATTTCTCTTATTAGCGAGGTTTGAGTATTTTTTACATTTAAGAGTCATTTATTTGTGAACTATCTGTTCATGCATTTTGTCCTTTTTTTGTCAAGATTTTGGTCTTCTCTCAAGTTTTAGAGTTTTAAAATTTTTTTTAGAGTTCTTATATATTAGAGAGATTAATTCTTTATCTGTGATACATTAGAAATATTGTTTCCCAGTTTGTGCTTTTGACTTATGGTGTTTTTTGACATGTAAATGTGGAATTTTTGTTCTAAACAGAAGATTTTATCAATATTTTATTAAATATGTATTTTTAGTCAAAGTTTGAAAGATTTTTGTCACACCCAGGTTATGAAAAAACTTATTCATGCTTTATTCTAACACTTGTTCTAATTTTTTTTACATTAGAATCTTTTAACAATTTAAGCTTATTCTGAAGTACGAATCATGTTTATCTTTTTCTTTCTTTTTTTTTTTTTTTTGAGACGGAGTCTTGCTCTGTTGCCCGGGCTGGAGTGCAGTGGCGTGATCTCAGCTCACTGCAAGCTCCGTCTCCCGGGTTCATGCCATTCTCCTGCCTCAGCCTCCCAAGTAGCTGGGACTACAGGCGCCCACCACCACGCCCGGCTAATTTCTTTTTGTATTTTTAGTAGATGGGGTTTCACCGGGTTAACCAGGATGGCTAAGATCTCCTGACCTTGTGATCCACCTGCCTCGGCCTCCCAAAGTGCTGGGATTACAGGTGTGAGCCACCGTGCCCGGCCCAAAATCTGAAACTTTTTGAGAGCTGATGTGACACTCAGAGGTCATGCTCAAAGGAAAGACTCATTGGAGCACTTCAGATTTCAGAGCTTCAGATTAGGGATGCTCAACTGCTAAGTATAATGCAAATATTCCAAAATCTGGAAGAGTCTGGAATTCAAAACACTTCTGGTCCCAAGCATAAAGGATATCCAACATGTAACATTTATTTGAAAAGTCCATCTTTTCCCCAGACTTAAGAAGCCATCTTCATCATATACCCAATTTTTATATGTCTTTGAGTCTATTTCTGGATTTTCTTTTTTTTTTTTTTTTTTGAGACGGAGTCTTGCTCTGTCGCCCGGGCTGGAGTGCAGTGGCCGGATCTCAGCTCACTGCAAGCTCCGCCTCCCGGGTTCACGCCATTCTCCTGCCTCAGCCTCCGGAGTAGCTGGGACTACAGGCGCCCGCTACCTCGCCCGGCTAGTTTTTTGTATTTTTTTTTAGTAGAGACGGGGTTTCACCGTGTTAGCCAGGATGCTCGCGATCTCCTGACCTCGTGATCCGCCCGCCTCGGCCTCCCAAAGTGCTGTGATTACAGGCTTGAGCCACCTATTTCTGGATTTTCTTTTTTTTCTTTCTTTTTTGTTTTTTTGCGATGGGGTCTTGTTCTGTCACCCAAGCTGGGGTGCAGTGGTGTGATCTCAGCTCACTGCTCGTCTTTCTATTCATGTACTAGAGCATACTATTTTAATTATAGAGGCTTTATGGTATATTTTAATGCGTGGTAGAGAGCTAGTCCTCCTCGTTTTTTTTTCTTGCAAAATTTTTCATAGGTATAGTTGCACATTTATTTTTCTATGTGAATTTAGGAATCACCTTTATTAGTTCTAGAGAAAAAAAACTTGTTAGCATTTTTATTTGGGTCACACTAAATATATTTATTCACACAAACGCATATACATACATAGGCAAATACATATGCATACATTTTATGGATGTGTTTCCATCTAGCCAGATCTGCTTTTGTGTTTTTCAGGAGTGTTTTTGATTTTTTTGTTGTTTTTGTTTTGAGATGGGGTCCTGCTCTGTTGCCCAGGCTGGAGTTCAGTGGCATGATCATAGCTCACTACAGCCTCAAACTCTTGGGCTCAAGTGATTACCAGGGGTCTCAGCCTCCCCAGCAACTGGGATTACAAGCAAGAGCCACTGCACCCAACTTCAGAAATGTTTTAAAATTTAGATTTTATGTTTCTTGTTAGTTGATTACAAAGATTGAGCCTTTTGTGTTGCTATTGTAAGTTGAAGTTTTCATTATTGATTTTTGTGTGTTAATTTTATATTCTGCTACCTTATTTAACTTCTTCGTTGTTTGATTTCATTGTATTGTTGATTATCTTGGGTTTTACAAATACACTTTTTTTTTTTTTTGAGACAGAGACTTGCTCTGTTACCTAGGCTGGAGTGCTGTGGCACAGTCTCGGCTCACTGCAACCTCCACCTCCTGAGTTCAAGCAATTTCCAGCTAATTTTTGTGTGTTTAGTAGAGACAGGTTTCACCACGTTGGCCAGACTGGTCTTGAACTCCTGAACTCAAGTGATCCTCCCGCCTCAGCCTCCCAAAGTGCTAGGATTACAAGAATGAGCCACCACACCTGGCCTTTTTTTTTTTTTTTTTTGAGACAGAGTCTTACTCTGTTGCCCAGGCTGGAGTGCAGTGACACAATCTTGGCTCACTGCAACCTCCTCCTCCCAAATTCAAGAGATTCTTCTGCCTTAGCCTCCCAAGCAGCTGGGACTACAGGAGTGTGCCATCATGCCTGGCTAATTTTTGTATTTTTAGTGGAGACGGGGTTCACCACGTTGGCCAGTCTGGTCTCAAACTCCTGACCTCAAGTGATTGGCCTGCCTTGGCCTTCCAAAGTGCTGGGATTACAGGTGTGAGCCACTGTGCCCGGCCCTACAAATATACTTTCATGTAATCTACAAATACAGTTTTATCTCTTCTTTTTCAATTCTTATTCCACAGATTGTTTTCTCTTAATTGCATTGGCTTTTTTAATTATTAAATTAACTTTTTTTAAAAAAAAATAGAGATGGAGGCCGGGCGCGGTGGCTCATGCCTGTAATCCCAGCACTTTGGGAGGCCGAGGCAGGTGGATCACAAGGTCAGGAGATAGAGACCACCCTGGCGAACACGGTGAAACCCCATTTCTACTAAAAATACAAAAAATTAGCCAGGCGTGGTGGCGGGTGCCTGTAGTCCCAGCTACTTGAGAGGCTGAGGCAGGAGAATGGTGTGAACCCGGGAGGCAGAGGTTGCGGTGAGCCGAGATAGCGCCACTGCACTCCAGCCTGGGCAACAGAGCCAGACTTTGTCTCAAAAAAAAAAAAAAAAAAGAGATGGAGTAGTTTGCCATGTTGCCCAGGGTGGTCTTGAACTCTTGGGCTTAAAGTGATTCCACCACCTTGGCCCCCAAAAGTTTCTGGGGATTATAGGGATGTGCCACTGCACCTGGCTGATATCTTAAGTACAATGTTAAATAATAGTGGAGATAGTGTGTTTACCTCCATTTTATAGAAGAGACCATGGAGCTTAGAGTAGTTTAGTAGCTTAAGATCGTAAGTTAGTAAGTGGCAAAGTGTGATTGAATATCAGGTCTATTTGACTCCTAAAACTTTCATTCTTTACATCCTGTCATGGTACCTCCCACGTCTTTGAACATTAATTTAGAGGAGACAAGACTGTTTTGTAATTCCTACCCCACTCTCCAGTGAATTGAAGATGTCCTACATATTTATCAGATTTTTTTAAATTGGGCCTTTTTAATACAAAAAAAAATTAGCCAGGCGTGGTGGCAGAAGCCTATAATCCCAGCTGCTCGCAATACTGAGGCAGGAGAATCGCTTGAACCCGGGAGGTGGAGGTTGCAGTGAGCCAAGATAGTGCCATTGCACTCCAGCCTGGGTGACACGAGTAAAACTCTGTCTGAAAAGAAAAAAAAAAAAGTTTGGTTTTTGTTTTTAAACTTTTCACTGAGTTACATATTTATTGTTTTGATCTAGCATTTGACCTGGCAAGCATACCTCTTTCCTTATTCCTTTCTTTTTAGAGTATATTTATAAGGATTAGAGGATTTAATACATATCCTTGTTTGCTTGACAGGAACTCAATTTGGAAATGGAAGACCAACAGGAGAACCTAGATACTCTTGAGCACCTGGTCACTGAACTGAGCTCTTGTGGCTTTGCGCTGGACCTGTCCCAGCATCAGGACAGGGTACAGAACCTCAGAAAAGACTTCACAGAGCTACAGAAGACAGTTAAAGAGAGGTGAGTTATCACTTGTGTTGATCAGCATTGGGGAACTATTTTTTCTTGTTATGGAGTGAAATGATCTTTTCTCTTTTCTTCCTTTACCAGAAAAGATGGCATCTAAAAACTCTACTACTGAGTCATAGGAGGGTGAAAAGTGCCGTTTTTTAGGCAAAGCTACCTAATCTACTTGATGCTTAGTGGTTTTTTCTTTTTTTCTTTTTTCTTTTTTTTTTTCCTGAGATGGAGTCTCACTCTGTCACCCAGGCTAGAATGCAGTGGTGCTATCTCTGGCTCACTACAACCTCCATCTCTTGGGTTCAAGCAGTTCTTCTACCTCAGCTTCCTGAATGGCTAGGATTACAGGTGCCCACCACCATGCCCAGCTAATTTTTGCATTTTTAGTAGAGACAGGGTTTCACCACGTTGGCCAGGCTGGTCTCGAACTCCTGACCTCAGGTGATCGTACCCGCCTCAGCCTCCAAAGTGCTGGTTATACAGGCAATGAGCCACCGCACCCAGCCACTTAGTGGTTTTTTCTAATAGTAACTAACAGAAAATAGGGATGAGTTCCCTCTCTTTGTGATCAGAAGCCTAGGCCACTTGGACCAAACAGAACAAATTTGAGGCCAGCAAGTAAGATTATAGAATAATTTGAAAGAAGAGAAAAATTGGAAGAGACTTCCTAGACATAATTAGGGTTATGTTGGCACTCCACTGGCTTTTTTTATTTTTTAAAGATACAGGGTTTGCTATGTTGACCAGGCTAGTTGTGAACTCCTGGCCTCATCGATCCTACTGCTTTGGCCTCCCAACATGCTGGATATAGGTGTGGACCACCATGCCCAGCCCGCTGCTTGTTTTGACCACATTTAAGTTGCTGTTTTAGAGGAGTATCTGATTCTTTCAAGGCAAACAAGGGAATATATGACAAGGCTGGTTGATTTTGGTCCCTGTTGAAAAGCCATGATTCCCCACTGGACAGCCTCACATGGATTTAAGAACATGAACAAGACTTCTTATCTCTGTTTAGCCATAAATATGTTCTTGATTTAGCAGATAACTGCCTTAGTGATTAGAAGAAAAGAGTTGCTCAAACCAACATTATTAGCAGCAGGTTATCTAATGGAGAGGATGGGGACAAAGGTCAAGAAAGCTTTTGTTTTTCTTCCCCTATACTGAGGGCCTTTTTACTGTATGAGGAATCAGGATTTCTGAATTGACATCTGTCTGATAGATATGGCCATTTCCAAAACTTTCCTTTTGATGTAGTGTATTCATTGGCGTGATTAATCTAGAACTAATCACCTAACTTCTGTGAGCCCCAGTTTCGGCACCTTGCTTGCTAAAGCAATCAGCATTTGAATTGGTCCTTGAAAGAGTCAAATAGCTAAAATGTAACATGGCTGGAATCGAGATCCAAAGCCTGCATTCTTTCCATTGTATCACAGTACCTAAATAGCAGCCTCCCTTTAGTTTTTCTCACTTTCACTTTAGCCTGGAGTAAGACTGAAGACCTCTTTCCTCAGAAATGTCCAAACAAGGGCAATATATTCCTGAGTTTGGTACTCTTTAACATTATATGTGGTTATTCAGCCAAACCTGCTGTGGAAAAGATTATGAGAAAGAAAGGCCATGTTAGGTAACTGATGTCTGGAGTCACAGAATGAGCTAGTCTTAGCTCAAGTTGACTTTATAAAACTTAGTCTGGCAAGTAACAGAACTGCTTCATTGACAGAGAGAAAGATGCATCATCTTGCCAGGAACAGTTGGATGAATTCCGGAAACTGGTCAGGACCTTCCAGAAATGGCTGAAAGAAACTGAAGGGAGTATTCCACCTACAGAAACTTCTATGAGTGCTAAAGAGTTAGAAAAGCAGATTGAACACCTGAAGGTAGGTGAACAAAGGGACTCCAAGAATTGGACTAGGCACTGGTTTGAATACTTGTATTAACTGGCCTCCAGCTGTGGTGGGGAAATGTATGAGAAATCCAAGTTGTCAGTCTGCATCAGAACAGAAATTCCTCCGTTTTCTTTATGTGGTAACAATCTACCCATACAGTCCTTGAGAAGCGTACACTCTCTTTGTATGTTTGAGAATTAGACAAATATATTTGAGCAAGTAACCAGATAATATTATCAGGAAATTGAGGATAGAAGAACTAGTACTACTTCAGCTAATAAAGGAAAAGCTAGAATCAGATGGTTGGAAGGTACCTTCAAGGATGGGACCAACCTTCCTCCCATTCCCTGCAAAATCCCTTCTGTACTGTCTTTGATCCGTAATCATCCAGCCTCTGCTTACACCTCTAACCTGAGTCTTCCTTTTGTTGAAATAAGCCAAATATGTCTCTAACTGTCATGCACTTATGCTTATTTTCTCAGTACAGCACACTTTATCTTGAGCAGATGAAAGAGAATAGTTTGCTTCCACAGAGCTGGTACCAGGAGCGTTTGCTGTTGGGAATTCCCTAGGACAGAGCTTTTCCAACATTTTTGTTTCACAGTGCCCATGGTGTTTTAAGAAATTTGTCATGGCACCTCAAGGCCAAAAAAAAAAAAAAAAAGAAACAAAACAAAAAAAACCTCCTAATACTTCTACTTGCTAAGAAGTTAGGTCCAAAGAACTTAGTAGTTGTTCATATGGTATTCACATATGGTCACAACTGTATTTTCCTCAAAAATGTAAAATATTCTGTGACTCAAGCCACAGTTTGGGGACTGTGGCTCTTCAGAATCAAGAGTGATTAATGGCCAGGCGCAGTGGCTCACGCC